>NC_069500.1:1046684173-1046899173 GCF_027579735.1 Bombina bombina | reverse complement strand
GGAGTCATGTGATCAAGATTTTTTGTGCAACATGAATATTCCAATGTACTTAAATTTCTGTCCTGAACATGAATTTAATAATTTTAATGAGATTCTAATGGATTCATACCAACACTATATTTGATACTAAGTATTAAAACCCATTTGATATAAAATCCATAATATAATATTGTTCTTAAAAACTAAAAAATTAGCTGAATTCAATAGATTTGCCAGTTTTTTTTTTAAAAACCTCAGTAAATCTCATTTTATTTCTATTTTATTTATTTCTAAAGCATAGTCACTATTGTGTGGTAAATTGGGTGCCATTCAAATATAAGCTGCTCGTAGATAACAATGTTTATAGCAAATGACTATATCATATTCTTTGCGTTTAAACATTCTGCACTAACAGGTTGTCATATCAAGACTGACGTAAGGGGGGCGTGTACCTTGACGCTGTCATATTAGAACAGCAGGTAGGGTGGGCACACTACAAGCCTCTGATGAAGCGGAAGTTACCGTGAAACGCGTAAGGCCACGCCCACCTTACGTCTTTTGTGAATCACAAGCTAACAGGAAGAAAGGAGTGCTCTGGTGCAGACGCCACTACGTCGATATACAGAGTTACGGATCCACGTTGGTTTGCAACATACACTCATCCTTCAGCCTCGGTTCGTCTAACAAACTATAGGAGCGGTAAGATAGACTGGATATTCTTTACAACATCGACCGCTACCTTTGTTAAACACTGAGGACTTTATGCTATTAGGAGATTCTCCTACTTTTTGGGACTTGGCAGCCATTATCGAGTGGAGACATAACTGTGACTGTTGCCTATAATAAGTGGGGACACTTTAAGGATCTGACAGACATTACTTACCTCATATGATTGGGGTTCCCATTGTGAGTAGGATTCACTCCTGAATGTTGTTTATTTGCTATATGCCTTTTTAATATTAAATTGATTTGCACTATGAATAGTGTATCTGTGTGCTTGTTCTTCTAGATCTTTGCATATATATATATATATATATATATATATATATATATATACCTGTATATATTCTTTTATATATATATATATATATATATATATTTAAAAAAAAAAATCATCAGATATATATATAAATATATATTTAAATATCTTCTATGTGAAACACATTGCAATGTAAAATATGACTAATTACCTTCTAATTAGCACAATTGGTCTAATGAATGTCAGGTTAGCGTGCGAGGGACAAGTATTCATTTTTTATTAGGTTGCACGCTCCATTGAAGTCTACAGGGAGAGAAAGTTAACGCGGTTACGATATCCGAAGTCTTGAAATTAGCGTGCATCAGATTTTGTTTGCGTGCTAACTTTTTACTTTCAGCTTGTAATACACATGCTAACCCGCCAGCTTTAAAAGTTTACTTTGAGCACAGACAGCACGCAAGCGAAAAAATAAACTTGTAATCTGGCCCAAAATGTTCAACAAAATACAGAAACTATTTGTTAATATTAAAGTTTGATTTGTTTAATTTTGAGGCAAGTGAGATCTTGTTTTTTTTTGTTGCACTGTAGATTGTTTCCTCTTGTGTAGATTCTAGATAAATAAATAAACAACTTGTTTTGTTAATGTGGCTAAACAATACAGAGCTTCATTGATATAATGGACAATATTTTTGAAACTGCACCATGAAAGTACATATTTCTATTATCAGCAGATGTTCATTTAAAAAGATGAGAAATACAAACCCGCATAGTGTACTTGAATGGAACATTTAGTGTAAAGAGTAACAATCCCTGTAGCAGATGGTTTTCCAGGCTGTTTTGTAAAGAAAATAGACAAAACTGTCTCATTTAAAATATGACTTCATTGTAAAATATTGAAATGGAAAGTTTTTCTAAAAGCAAATTTCTGCAGAAAAAGCTAAATCTAATAAATAGTACATTCACAAATAATGTGTGTAAATTTGTAGCTGAAATCTACAAAATCTATCAAATAGAGCCTCAGCAGTTAAATTCAGAATATATATTGATATTGTTAAACAATAGTAAGACAATAGTTAAGGGAACCCTGAGGTGATAATTATGCTGTAGTTGTTTAGCAGCAGCATTCCAATTTAAACAACTTTTGCTTGCAAGTGCCCTTGAAAAAAAAGGCTACTTTTACCTTCTTTTTTTTTTAACTTCTAGATCAGTACCTTGTGTGTGCCCTTGGTACAAGTCTTGGAGCATAGGGAGTTACTGATTGGTGTGTATGAATAGTGCTATGACAGTCTGGTGCCTTGTACCACCAGGTGCTGTAAAAAACAACAAATGATCTGCATTTTCTCTATGCTTTACATTTTAAACAAAAGAAATATTCTTCAAACTTAATATTTAGATTAATTAATTAGATGTTAGTTCCCTGTAGACATCTCAAAATGTTAATTATCCTAAATTGTGTCTATTACTGTATGTATTGTACATGATTTGGACCTGGGCTCTTTGCTTCAAATATAAATATCACATTGGGGTAGATTTGTAGAAGGAGAAAAGGAAATAAAATATTGCCATATTGATTGTTTATATCAGACTGTAAGGATAGAAAACATCCATTTAGAGCTGTTAATATAATTAGTCATTTTGATAACAATTTGTTTATAGAGAGAATGTGTTTTTTTTTTTAATCTAGAGTATCACACATAAAAAATAAATAATCATGAGGTTCGAGTCCTTCTATTTCCTTGGTGGAATTATAGAAAAGCCACTTTTTACCATGAAAACAGGTGCCTAGATTTAGAGTTTTGCGGCTAGAGGGGTGCGTTAGCTACGCATGCTTTTTTCTGGCCGCACCTTTTAAATACCGCTGGTATTTAGAGTTCACAGAATGGCTGGGTTTTCAGTGCGTTAGGCTCCAAAAAGGGAGCGTAGACCATAATTTAACGCCACTGCAACTCTCGATACCAGCGGTGCTTACGGATGCGGCCAGCTTCAAAAACGTGCTCGTGCACGATATCCCCATAGAAAACAATGGGGCATTTTGAGCTGAAAAAAAACCTAACACCTGCAAAAAAGCAGCGTTCAGCTCTTAACGCAGCCCCATTGTTGTCTATGGGGAAACACTTCCTACGTCTGCACCTAACTCTCTAACATGTACCCCAAGTCTAAACACCCCTAACCTTACACTTATTAACCCCTAATCTGCCGCCCCCGCTATCGCTGACCCCTGCATATTTTTTTAACCCCTAATCTGCCGCTCCGTAAACCGCCGCTACCTACATTATCTCTGTGTACCCCTAATCTGCTGCCCCTAACACCGCCTACCCCTATATTATATTTATTAACCCCTAATCTGCCCCCCACAACGTCGCCTCCACCTGCCTACACTTATTAACCCCTAATCTGCCGAGCGGACAGCACCGCTACTATAATAAAGTTATTAACCCCTAATCCGCCTCACTCCCGCCTCAATAACCCTATAATAAATAGTATTAACCCCTAATCTGCCCTCCCTAACATCGCCGACACCTAACTTCAATTATTAACCCCTAATCTGCCGACCAAATCTCGCCGCTACTGTAATAAATGGATTAACCCCTAAAGCTAAGTCTAGCCCTAACACTAACACCCCCCTAAGTTAAATATAATTTTATTCTAACGAAATAAATTAACTCTTATTAAATAAATTATTCCTATTTAAAGATCAATACTTACCTGTAAAATAAACCTTAATATAGCTACAATATAAATTATTATTATATAATAGCTATTTTAGGATTAATATTTATTTTACAGTCAACTTTGTATTTATTTTAACCAGGTACAATAGCAATTAAATAGTTAATAACTATTTAATAGCTAAAATAGTTAAAATAATTACAAAATTACCTGTAAAATAAATCCTAACCTAAGTTACAATTAAACCTAACACTACACTATCAATAAATTAATTAAATAAAATACCTACAATTATCTACAATTAAATAAACTAACTAAAGTACAAAAAATAAAAAAGAACTAAGTTGCAAAAAATAAAAAAATATTTACAAACATTAGAAAAATATTACAACTAATTACACCTACTCTAAGCCCCCAAATAAAATAACAAAGCCCCCAAAATAAAAAAATGCCCTACCCTATTCTAAATTTAAAAAGTTCAAAGCTCTTTTACCTTACCAGCCCTGAAAAGGGCCCTTTGCGGGGCATGCCCCAAAGAATTCAGCTCTTTTGCCTGTAAAATAAACACATACAATACCCCCCCCAACATTACAACCCACCACCCACATACCCCTAATCTAACCCAAACCCCCCTTAAATAAACCTAACACTAAGCCCCTGAAGATCTCCCTACCTTGTCTTCACCTCACCGGGTTCACCGATCGGTCCAGAAGAGGGTCCGAAGTCTTGATCCAAGCGGCGGCCGAAGAACTCCATCATCGGGCTGAAGTCGGAAGTCCATCATCGGGATGAAGTCTTCTATCAAGCCGCATCTTCAATCTTCTTTCTTCCGGAGCAGAGTGGAGCCATCTTCTTCCAAGCCGATGCGGAACATCCTTTTCAAACAACGCCTACTCGCCGAATGACGGTTCCTTTAAATGACGTCATCCAAGATGGCATCCCTCGAATTCCGGTTGGCTGATAGGATTCTATCAGCCAATCGGAATTAAGGTAGGAATATTCTGATTGGCTGATGGAATCAGCCAATCAGATTCAAGTTCAATCCAATTGGCTGATCCAATCAGCCAATCAGATTGAGCTTGCATTCTATTGGCTGATCGGAACAGCCAATAGAATGCAAGCTCAATCTGATTGGCTGATCAGATCAGCCAATCGGATTGAACTTGATTCTGATTGGCTGATTCCATCAGCCAATCAGAATTTTCCTACCTTAATTCCAATTGGCTGATAGAATCCTATCAGCCAATCGGAATTCGAGGGACGCCATCTTGGATGACGTCCCTTAAAGGAACCGTCATTCATCGGGAAGTCGTCGGAAGAAGAAGATGGGTCCGTGGTGGAGGTCTTCAAGATGGAGCCGGTCGTCATCGGATGAAGATAGAAGATGCCGCTTGGATCAAGATGGTCCGGATCGCCTCTTCTTCCCGGATAGGATGAAGACTTTGGAGCCTCTTCTGGACCTCTTCAGCCGCCGGATGATGGATGTCTAGCCCCTGCTTGGGCTTGGATGAAGATTTCGGAGCCTGGAACGATCGGTGATACCTGGCATGGTGAAGACAAGGTAGGAAGATCTTCAGGGGCTTAGTGTTAGGTTTATTTAAGGGGGGTTTGGGTTAGATTAGGGGTATGTGGGTGGTGGGTTGTAATTTTGGGGGGGGGGTATTGTATGGTTTTTTTTACAGGCAAATGAGCTGAATTCTTTGGGGCATGCCCCACAAAAGGTCCTTTTAAGGGCTGGTAAGGTAAAAGAGCTTTGAACTTTTGTAATTTAGAATAGGGTAGGGCATTTTTTTATTTTGGGGGTCTTTGTTATTTTATTAGGGGGCTTAGAGTAGGTGTAATTAGTTTAAAATTGTTGTAATTTTTTTCTAATGTTTGTAAATATTTTTTATATTTTGTAACTTAGTTCTTTTTTATTTTTTGTACTTTAGTTAGTTTATTTAATTGTATTTATTTGCAGGAATTGTATTTAATTTATTTATTGATAGTGTAGTGTTAGATTTAATTGTAGATAATTGTAGGTAGTTTATTTAATTTATTTATTGATAGTGTAGTGTTAGGTTTAATTGTAACTTAGGTTAGGATTTATTTTACAGGTAATTTTGTAATTATTTTAACTATTTTAGCTATTAAATAGTTCTTAACTATTTAATAGCTATTGTACCTGGTTAAAATAAATACAAAGTTACCTGTAAAATAAATATAAATCCTAAAATAGCTATAATATAATTATAATTTATATTGTAGCTATATTAGGGTTTATTTTACAGGTAAGTATTTAGCTTTAAATAGGAATAATTTATTTAATAAGAGTTAATTTATTTCGTTAGATTTAAATTATATTTAACTTAGGGGGCTGTTAGTGTTAGGGTTAGACTTAGCTTTAGGGGTTAATCCATTTATTACAGTAGCGGCGAGATTCAGTCGGCAGATTAGGGGTTAATAATTGAAGTTAGGTGTCGGCAATGTTAGGGAGGGCAGATTATGGGTTAATACTATTTATTATAGGGTTATTGAGGTGGGAGTGAGGCGGATTAGGGGTTAATAACTTTATTATAGTAGCGGTGCGGTCCGCTCGGCAGATTAGGGGTTAATAAGTGTAGGCGACATTGAGGGGGGCAGATTAGGGGTTAATAAATATAATATAGGGGTCGGCGGTGTTAGGGGCAGCAGATTAGGGGTACATAAGGATAATGTAGGTGGCGGCGCTTTGTGGTCGACAGATTAGGGGTTAATTATTGTAGGTAGCTGGCGGCGACGTTGTGGGGGGCAGGTTAGGGGTTAATAAATATAATATAGGGGTCGGCGGTGTTAGGGGCAGCAGATTAGGGGTACATAAGGATAACGTAGGTGGTGGTCGGCAGATTAGGGGTTAAAAAATTTAATCGAGTGGCGGCGATGTGGGGGGACCTCGGTTTAGGGGTACATAGGTAGTTTATGGGTGTTAGTGTACTTTAGAGCACAGTAGTTAAGAGCTTTATTAACCGGCGTTAGCCCAGAAAGCTCTTAACTACTGAATTTTTTCTGCGGCTGGAGTTTTGTCGTCAGATTTCTAATGCTCACTTCAGCCACGACTCTAAATACCGGCGTTAGAAAGATCCCATTGAAAAGATAGGATACACAAATGACGTAAGGGGATCTGCGGTATGGAAAAGTCGCGGCTGGAAAGTGAGCGTTAGACCCTTTCCTGACTGACTCCAAATACCGGCGATAGCCCAAAACCAGCGTTAGGAGCCTCTAACGCTGGTTTTCACGGCTACCGCCCAACTCTAAATCTAGGCTAGGGTTTCTCTCTAAAGGGGCGTATACTGCATTTTCAAATGAGAAGGAGATGCATACATTACAAAAGTGCACATTGAAAACAGTAGTTTAAAAATCATACAAAACAAATAACTGAACCATTCACACAAAATACTCAGGAAAAAATTGTATTGTTATTGTGCATCAAAACAATTAACAAAATTGTTCACCAAAAATCATATTTTATGACAGGTAATATTTATATGTAAATTTTGCAGGAATAAATCGTATTAAATATTCACAGAGTAAATCACAATTTAAATACACTGGATGAGCAAAAAAACACATCGAAATGTGTACTTATATAAGACTGTTACTGGTATTAGGCATCCAAAATAAAACTACTATAAATGTATTAGGATTTAAAAACGTATCTACTGTGCTTAAGGTAATGCAATAAATATCACTAAACAAATAATGTAAATAGGTATATTTGCACTAAAACTCAACCTTATTAGAAAATGTATAGCTAACAATTTATAGGAAAGAAAAATACCTTTATATGTTAAGATCTGTAATCACTAATCTTTAATTGTAATTCCAATTAGGGTCTAAAATGAGTAAAAAAGTTAGGTCCTTTTATCTATAGCTTTCATATTAAAATATTATGTTTGACAAAATACAACATATTTATAGAAAGAGGAACAGTGACATTTTCTATAAATCAGTTATCTACGTGTTCACCATTGTTCTCAGTAGCATTCTCCTAGCTATGATCATCATATGTGTGGACATTGTCTGTTTATTTCTGGCTATAAATCTTTGCTTAATTTCATGTACACAAACATTTTGGGCCAGATTACGAGTGGCGCGCTAACAGCTACATGCAAGCAATATCGGGTTTATCGTGTCTATTAGCATGCATTAAGGGTAGCGCATGTATTACAACTTGAAAGTAAATGTGATCGCTTGAGCTCAAAGTTAACGCGGGTTGGGATAATGCGTCCTTAGAGCTCTGGTTAACTCAAAGATATGAGGTCTCAGATGTTAGTAAAAAAGGCTGCAAAGTGCTTTAAAGGGACAGTCTACAATATAATTTTTATTGTTTTAAAATATAGATAATCCCTTTATTACGGATTCCCCAGTTTTGCATAACCAACACAGTTATATTAATACACTTTTTACCTCTGTGATTACCTTGTATCTAAGCATCTTCTGACAGTCCCCTGATCACAATGTTTTTTAATTATCTATTGACTTGCATTTAGTACTGTGTTGTGCTACATCTAAACAAACTCCCTGGGCGTGAACACATTGTTATCTATATGGTCCACAATAACTAGCAATCTCCTGCTGGGAAAAGCAAATACAAAGGCTTGTGATTAAGAGGCTGTCTATTAAGCATTTGAAACAGGCAGAAACTTAGAGGTTTAAATGTTATACAGTATATGAATCTAGCAATGTCGGTTGTGCAAAGCTGGGGAATGGGTAGTAAAGGCATTATCTATCTTTTTAAACAATAACAATTTTAGTGTAGACTGTCCTTTAACATAGAGATACATACATATTCATTTCTAAATATGTGTGTATATATATATATATATGTATATATATATATATATATATATATATATATACATATATATACATACATATATATATATATATATATATATATATATGTGTATATATATATATATATATATATATATATATATATATATAAAAAAACAAGTTTCTTTATTGAAGCAGCATAGGGATAAAATTAGCGATGTTTCGGGTCCACCTGACCCTTAGTCATGCTATGTCAATTTATAAGAACAGTGTGGAATGTGCAGGATAAGAACCTATAGACAATTAGACTTGAACAAATGGCTAATACATTTAAAGACAGAGGTTACCCCTCTGCAGCCATTTCTAGTAAAAGCAGGCTGTTATTACTAAAGCAAGGCAAACACGTTTAAAGAAACAGAAAGATAAACAGCATATTATTTTTTCATCAGAGTATAATCAATATAGTGAAAATATTTCAACCATAATATAGAAACATAGGTATTTACTGAATAAATCTAATCCCCATTTACAGGAATTTTGTAAACCCCCTATTCAATCCTACAAAAGAGGAATATTAGGGACTTAGTTGTTAAGGCTGATGTTGGCACTAATAAGTGTCATAAAGTAAACTACTTAAAGGGACATGTAACCCGCATATTTTCTTTTATGATTCAGAAAAAGAATGCATTTTTAAACATCTTTCTAATTTACTTCTATTATCTAATTTGTTTTATTCTCTTGCTATTCTTAGCTGAAAAGCATATCTAGATATGCTCAGAAGCTGCTGATTGGTTGCTGCACATGGAAGCCTCATGTGATTGGCTCACCCATGTGCATTTCTTTTTCTTCAAATAAGGATATCTAAAAAATGAAGCAAAATAAATAATAGAAGTAAATTGTAATGTTGTTTAAATGTGTATGTTCTATCTGAATCATGAAAGAAAGATTTTGGGTTTAGTGGCCCTTTAACTATTCCGAAAAAAGGATCATATCCTTGTTTAGGTTGTGCACAGTGTAATTCCATGATCAAAGGCAAATATTTTGCACAAATCAATGATAGAAAGAAAGGTGAAATCTATGGTTTTTACACCTGTGACACTGTTTAAATAAAGATTACAATCTTCATTTGTTTTTATAAAGTTTTTAATATTGTATGTTATATTGTGATGGCATTGTATTCTTACTTAAATCCACCCCTTAATACATTATGAGAAGAATATATGAGAAAAAAAGAGAAATATAATTTTTGCAACTTTGGATAAAAGTAAAAAAAAAAAAAAATTTGACCTATAGAGGACGTTGTCTCAGCAAATTCAGGTACGAGAACCAAAATGGTTAATTTTAAATAATTTGCATACAGGTGGTATATAAGGAGGTGGACTAAGGGTCAGGTGGACGCGAAACATTGCTCATGTTATCCCTATGTTGCTTCAATAAAGAAACTTGTATTAAGAAACAGTGCTGATGCTACCTTTGCATTTTTGAATGATTATGTATGAGAGGTAAGGCAGGCCTCTCCAGCGTGCGTGCACTTTGATATATTATACAAGATTATCGCACTAGACTGTGTATTTGCAAGGGTGCTGAACTTACCTTTGTTTGTTTGGTGTCTATACTTACCTGCTGAAAGTTACGTGCATCCCACAGAAAGATGGAAGTAACAAGTGAGGATTTGGATGTTTTTTCCTATACGGATATAGATTCATCCAGGATTGCTGCATTAGGAAATGGAACCAGATATTTCCTTAAAGCTACATCCAATATCAATGCATCTAAAAATTGGGAGAAGTCAAGAAAAAACTTATGTCATATGAATTAAACAGTACTACTCTGGCAGAATACTTCAGAGTCAGACGAATACCAATATGCAAATTAAACTAAGACCAACAATAATGACTAATAATTAAAAGTACAAGAAAAGATTCAAATGCATCTTAAATAAGTGTTCATTTGGGGGGGGCGGAGCCAGCATCCGTAGCAGCAGGACGTGTTCTTTCAGAGCTCTCATCTCTGGATTATATAAATAGCTATAATAATCTTGTCTAGAGACCTTATACTACGCTAATTCTTTTGATTGTGTTCTAGTGCCCAGGGAACCTGCCTTCTGAAACTGAAATGGGCCTTATGACACTGCAATAACGCTAAGAATTTGCTGGCCTAACGGACGACATAAGATAACCCGCCATCTTTGGGGCCTTCTGTGCAATATAACTACTGTTGGCGGTTTTGCTCATTTTCTCATACCGCACGTTGACTTAGCCTTCAGACATACTATGGAGCTGCATATTTTGTCCGCGCTAAGTAAGCTGATGTGCTCCTTGGACACCCATCGACTATCACTCATTACAGAGTTAAGAGGGGCCGTTCGCCATAATGCTGATCCACACATTGCTAAGGAGACAGAGGAAACCTCCAGACCCAGCGCTTCACTTAAACCGCAGTCGAGAGGAGACATGCCTCTAGACCCAGAGGAAACGAGTCTCATGGACACCCAGAGCTCTGACTCCTTTGCCGCAGACCTAATAGTTTACAGTGAGCAGCGCAACCTCCTACAGCCCAAAGACTATGCGGCGGATTATTCACAGCACCACGGGAGACAGATTCATAAGCGCTCACAAATGGCTTTTGTGGAAGAAACTAAATTACAGAAAGATTCAGCTGTTTTACACGTTGGAGAACCATGCTACATGAGTAGTTCTGTCTCCGGTGTGCTTAGTAACGACCCCTGCACAGAACCCTTAGTGCTTACGGTCCGGAATGCTGAGGATGATCCCCTGACAGAAGACGCCGCACTTCCTAAGGAACCAAGGGCTGTCTCCCGACCGACTGCAGTTCTAAGTAAGAAAGACAGATCGCTGCATGATAGAGGTGACAGCCAACCTCAAAGCCCCACGATTTACAGGTCCTGTACCCTTCCGACTGGGGTTTGTATTTGTGTACTGTCATCATCTTATAAGAGAATTGGTGTCGGCTAAGGGATCAGCTGTGTTGATCTGCTGACATCTTTCAAGATGGAAAATCCTTGCTCAGTTCTTGACTTTTGCTATGTCTCAGAGATACGATTGCAAAATAGGTTATGCTGAATGTTCAACGTTTATCAGTTGGTACGCTCATATTGAACTCTTAAAGGGGATTGTTTTGTACTGTACTTATATTATTGTAAGTCACCTCCCTAGAACATGTATTTAACTTATAGATAGGAGCCCACTAACATGATAACAGCAGGTTTGAACTTATTTATTACACTCTTTGATGTTACATCTACATGGAAATAGCCCTTTTTTACTAGTTCACATGAGCTCCTAAGTCTACTCAGAGTATCTAGCCATGTCTCATTTCGTTTAAGCCCACTTAAAGCTACATGAAAATATTCTAAGTAATTAAATCCCTGGGCTTTTCGCTCCCTTATATGGAACCCCTACTGTATAGAACCCTCATATCCCCCTTTTTACACGGTGCTCGCATGAACCTATGTTAATATTTATGTACTCTGGGAATTGGGAAATTAAATCCTGTTACATAAGCCTAGCTACTGCTTTTATATTATCTGCTGTATATTTAAAGTTAGACTTATGTTGCTTGTTATGTTAGCGTGAGTGACCATATTATATTTATCTTAATGTAGCTTGTTTAGTGTTCAAGTACACATCCATCCTAATATCCTTCAGAGTGGTTCCTTTTCCATACAAAGTACGCTATAGGCTTTATATGTACTCTTACATTGTTTGTTATGATGCGCCCTATAATCCATACATCTTAATACTCCCCCTTACACATAATTTATGATGATAAGGTCCAATTATAGATGCTGCTGGGCCGTGTCTACTGGGAAAGCACGGTCCAGCATATAGGTTTTTATCCCTAACTTATAAGGGCGTGTGGGCTTTCACTGCGAGGCGCTAGACATATGTTGTGCTACAAGTTATAAGCTTAATGGGGTTTACATTCCTTTTATATTATTATAAGGCATCCCACAACACCATGCAATAGACATGCGACTGAGGACCCATTAGTATGATGATAGTATGTCTGAGCCCATAACTGTTACCCTTGGTCGTTACATTTACATTTTCTATTAGTTTACAAGAGGTTCTAATAATGTTCAGAGTGTTTAGCGGTTTTATGTTAACTACTCAATACTAATTTTAGCTTTAAGTTGTACAAAGCTGTTACTCTGAGTGAAATGCTGTGATCCCCATATACCAGGAGTCATTAACTTTTATAAGACAGTCTATAATAGTTCACACTTACTTATAGTTAACATTGCCACCCTATATCTCTGTTCACTCAAATGTTCTCATACGTGGAAGTACTTAGAGAGTTGTTCAGGAAAAGCCAAATGGTTTATAGTTGCTTCTTAATAGTCTTGTCCCCTCATATACGTATTATCACGTAGCTTACTATGGTACTGTGACCCAGATTATCACTTTTACCAGGTGGAACTCAACTATAATTTGTGACTATGCTCTATGTTCCTACCATTTCCCTAATTGTCTGCTCAGATGTGTTTCTGCCACTACCAATAATATCAAGCTCCCACACGCACACTATTGATATATAAACTATCTACTATTGTTTAACTCGCACTGCAAATATTGGCTGGCTCCGCCCTCCAACCCCCCCCCATTCCCTTCATTACATTTTGAGCGGCTCTTGCCCGCTGCATCCCCCTCCCCCATAAATATATAGAGTTACCTCCTCCCTAGTCTCACCCTTATTTGAATAGATACCCTACTCTATTTTTTGCACACAGCTAGGAGAGGATCTTTTTTGCTTGTATCACGTTTATGACACTCTAATATAAAACTGAAGTCTTTCCAGGTGATAGCCCACATTCTCTGGTAATATTTGAGATGCTAGAATGCAATACTCTCTAAACTATCTTGTGTATACATTGTCTTGTAAATGTTTTGGGGCATACCCTATACTCTGTATTTGTTTACGACTTCAATAAAAAATATTATAAAAAAAAAAAAATAAGTGTTCATTTGACATTATTGCGGAATCTGTTGCTGCTCTACAAATAACGGATAATAATAATTATTATTATTATTGTATGAACAAAGAAATGTCTCCAGGAGGAGATAGAAAAACAAAGGTAGTGGTGACCGAGAGTGAAGAAAAATTGGACACTTACTTTTCAGCCGAGGTGCTTCTAAAAATAAAGACAGAGGTCAACAAAACATTGGAGGATTTCCAAAAGGAGCTGAAAGATGTACAAAGGCAAACATTTAGCCCGGGATGAAGAAGATTAAAAGCAAAATTGGACTTACCATTGGTCACATGACAACGAGGTCCGTGACATTAGTTGGAGGTGACCCGGAAGAGGGAGAATCACATGGAGAGGAGCAAGAAATGCTCCAAGAGACATGGCTACCACAAACATAGAGTCATCTTCATCAGAATTTTTTTTAAGTTCCGGCACAGAGGCCAATACAGGAGGGAAGGAAGGAAACATAAACGCAAGTTGCACTTACCCCCGACAATGGAGCCGTATACGGAATAAACCAGCTACACGAGGCCGGAAGAAGGAAAACAGCAGGATGTAAAAGATCCACTGACCTCCAATCCAGGTAATGTTGAAGATATCTTGCATACTCCTAATGGGACTGTAAATAACAGGACTAATACCTCACAAGATAATTTGGTAATTAATGTGTCCAAATATCAATTGAATGAAAATGAATCAAGTGTACTCAATAAGGGGTTATCTTTTTGTCCCACTACCTATACCATTGACTATACACTGGAAAAAGATCTCTACAGGTTTTACCAGAATTTGAGATTAAAAGCTCATTTCTGTACCCAACAAGAATGTGTCACTAGACAAACAGCAAGTGATGTTACAAGTAATGTAAATAATGAGAATGTTATGTTTGATTTGCAACCTCTTGGTCTAAGAAATACATTTTAAATTTGTACCCAGTACCTTAAATTCAGGGGTTCAGACCTACATTAAATTTGTGAAAAATAATATAAAAAAAATTTGTGTCTAAAGAAAAGCCAAAGATTACTAATAATATTACTGTAGCCGAAAGAAAGGCTCTTAGAGATTTGGCAAATAATAAATCTATCATAATTAAAAATGCAGACAAGGGTGGAGCAGTGGTTATATTGGATAGGGATTATTATATACAAGAAATATTATCCCAGTTATCTGATGGTGGAGTTTACCTGATTTTAGATGGTGATCCACTATCAGATATCCAAAAAGAAATCTCAGGAGTGGTAAACAGAGCTTTACAAAAAAAAAAATATCACAAAAGATCTAGCCACATTTTTTTTAAAAAAGGACTACATTACCCCGGTGTTCTACACCATTGGAAAAATACATAAAAAACTTAAGGGAACCCCCAGGAAGACCCATTGTGGCTAGTACTGACTCTGTTCTGTCTAATATTGCTATGTTCCTTGTTAAAATCTTAAATCCTATAGCTGCTGCACAAAAATAATTTCTTAAAGACACAGGGTATTTTCTTGAAAAAATAGGAACTGTCCAAATTGAATATTCAGACATTCTCTTTACCCTTGATGTTGTAAGTTTATATACTTCCATCCCCCATGAGGCAGGAGTAAAATCTGTGTTAGACTTGATGAATCAAGATGTTAATTTTACCTCTCCCCAATGTGAGTTTTTACAGTCCAAGTTAGACAAACAGCACTATACCTGGTGCAGGTGATTAGGGGTCACTGTAAACACTCCTAAATATAACAAAAATAGCAAATGTCCACAGCACCTAATTCAAGAAGAAATTCTTTGTTTTATTATTTGCTTAGTACAAGCATTAAGGCACACAACAGCAACAAATGCAACATTTCGGGTTATTCACCCTTAACGATTAAGGATGAATAACCCGAAACGTTGCATTTGTTGCTGTTGTGTGCCTTGATGCTTTTACAAAACAAAGAATTTCTTCTTGAATTTGGTTCTGTGGACATTTGCTCTTTTTCCCAATGTGAGTTTGTGGAAGATATGCTTAACATTATACTCTATCCTAATTATTTCTTGTTTCAGGACACTTACTATTTACAAAAAAAAGGGATGGCCATGGGCTCTAATGTGGCCCCATCATACGCCAATATTTTTGTTAGCCAAAAACAGGTTAATCTATACCAATATAATGTACTAAAAGTATTGTAAATTTTGACATTGCAAGAGTTTGTAGAGAAATTTAATAACAGTACTGAAAGTTTGAAGTTTACTCAGCTATTTTATGGTAAATGTTAGTTACTTAGATACACTTGTGTACAAACAAGAAGGTCATTTAATCACAGACCTTTACTGCAAACCCACTGATCGCAATACACTTTTGCATTATAAAAGTTATCACCCTTAAAGAGTCTTTAATTAGATTCCCAAAAGACAATTTATAAGAACAGTGAGGAATGTGTAGGATAAGAACCTACAGACAATTAGACTTGAACAAATGGCTAATAAATTTAAAGACAGAGGTTACCCCTCTACAGCCATTTCTAGTTGTAAGCAGGCTGTTATTACTGAAACAAGGGAAACACATTTTAAGAAACAGAAAGATAAACAGCAAATTATTTTTTCATCAGAGCAAATTATTTTTTCATCAGAGTACAATCAATATATTTCAACCATAATAAAGAAACATTGGTATTTACTGAATAAATCTAATCCCCATATACAGGAATTTTGTAAACCCCCTATTCATTCCTACGAAAGAGTGAGGAATAATAGAGACTTAGTTGTTAAGGCTGATGTTGGCACTAATAAGTGTCATAAAATAAGCTACTTAATTACTGCGAATAAAGGATCATATCCTTGTTTAGGTTGTGCACAGTGTAATTCCATGATCAAAGGCAAATATATTGCACAAATAAATTATAGAAACGTGAGATCAATGGTTTTTACACCTGTGACACTGATTATATTGTTGTCTATATTTTGAAATGTCCCTGTGGGCGGGGTTATGTATGGGAAACGATACGCCCCATAAAGGACAGAATTAGTGCACACAAATCATCAATTAGGTGCAATGACATGACCCTTCTAGTTTCATCACATTGTGTGTCAGCAGGTCACACAGTTAGTCAACTTAGATTTTAGGTCATAGACCACATTCCTAAAAAAAAGGAGAGGTTGTAAATATATATATACCTCCAATCGCACGTGTTCCAGCACTCCAACTTTCGTGATTTGATACAGAACCTGGGTGCAATCCTCTATGGACATGTAGACACCAACTCAGAAAGGGAGGGCACTCTCAGGATTTATATAAATTGCATAACAGCAAATAGAATATCATTTATTTTTCATTGCGATAACATAGAAAAGTAATAAGTCGACGTTTCGGCTTACATAGAAGCCTTCATCAGGACAATCAAGAAACTGTTGAAAAAAAAGAAAACACATCCAAAATTTTGCCAATATACAATTAAAACTAATACATACACCCATCACCAAAATACCAAACTTAAACATTAAAATTAAAAACCAGGCAACCCCATGAAAACAAAACAAGCAAATTCTGCAATACTGAAAAGGCAGTACCCCCAGATCATCGTGGATGTGGCTTGGCAAGAAACACCCTAACGATTCAGGCACAACATCAACCCATAAGTTCATACAATAATAAGAATTCATATAGGCTCCCCCAGGTTTATACCTTTAAACACTACGCACCTCTGCCATGAGATTACTGGTCACACCAAAGTAAAATTCAGTGGTATGCGCATGGTGGGTCATACTGCTGCAACATAACATAAACATCATAATAGTCACTTAAAGACTACAGCAACAGAGCTAGCTTATGCTCCCCACACCCGGGTAGATCTCTCTAATGGGGATAACACAATTAATCATGTAGACCAATGTATGCTGGACATGTCCAAACCTGTACAAAATGTCAATTGTGGTACTCATTAACGTCAAGCGTGAGTAGTAGACATACCAGCTACCTAAGACTGTAAATCAAAGATTAAGGGTATATCAGAGAACATCCCTGATACCGTACAGCCCAAATGCATGGCCAAAACATACACAGTTAATGGACTGGAACCCACGTCTCATAACCATAGTGTACACATCTTGTCAGATACCAACATGCAACCATTACTATTCCAGGTGTAAATAAATAACCACACCTGACAAATCAGGAAATGACAAATACAACACCTGTACCCAGAGACACCTCTGACATTTATCAGAATGCGGAGACATGGAACGCTAGAAGGGGAGCATTTAACAAAATTATTAACCTGTATCCAGGGACCGCATTAACTTTACCATTGTGGAACAAAACAAAATCAATATGCTGATATACATACAGCGCTAAATAGCGCTGTGTATTACAACATAACCTTAGTTTTAAAACTAGGACCATTCTGGAACCATGCCACTAGATAAATACCACTTAATCTGATGTTAGTAATATCAGCCGTGATTAATTCCAGACAGGATCAACACCACTATCCCCGCTTAATGACCATAGCAAGTTTACCTGTATACTTAGAAGCAAAGTACACGCCTAAGTCCCAGTGGGCTGCAGACGGATAAGCTATACAAGATACACTTCTTAAAGTGGGGGTGAACATGTAACCCGTGTAACCCCATAGCAAAAGATTAAAAAAACACCTACCTCCAATCGGCACCCTGTGCCGTGTCATCGCACCAGATAAGACAGATGCCGGTGTCAGAAACTGGAAGCCTCTTATACCCACACCTCCTGTATCTGATAGGTCCGTTCCAGGGGTGTGTTAGATCATTTAGCACTCCCAGCTGGTTTGCATAACTGCTTGCGAAGTGCCTCAAACTCTATACACAAACGCCATGGAAAAATTCATGCATCCATGTGCACAAATGTCAGGCTCATTAGGGACTCAAAGAGAACCCGTAGTAAAATCCCATCTGACTGCTCTCACCATACTCAGTGAAAGGGGCCAAGTGTCAAATAGCAAATATTGTCTAAATAGTAACTGAGAACTCTCTCACGCCTGCAGTACCAAGTCAACAACTGTTACAGTGTGCTAGGTTACATACCGTTAACCCTTGAATTACCATTTAACATAATACCATCATTTAGTGAATAGGCACATAGTCAAACACCATCACCTGGTGTATTCACCCAACAAGATAGCCAGTATCTCCTGATCATATAGAATAGTAACTGAGAACCCTCCCAAGCTGGCAGTACCAAGTCAACAATAGTGATGTCCCGAACTGTTCGCCCGCGAACGGTTCACAGCGAATATAGCTTGTTCGCGTTCGCGTTTTTGGGCGAACACATGTCGATGTTCGATCCGCCCCTATGTGTCATCATTGTAGAAACTTTGACCCTTTATGTCACAGCCACCTGACATATTAGAGCCAATCAACATCAGACACTCCCTCACAGACCCTCACAGCTACTCGGAATCCGCCATTTTAGACTCATAATGACCTTGCTTTCTTAATGAGAGGACGTGTTGTGTTTTTGCTCCTGACATTAATAGGAAAAACATAGCTAGGCTAGTGTATTTACAGTCCAGAAGGACTCCACTCATCTCTGCTGCAAGCACAGCACCCCAAAAAGCCCTTTTTAGGGCTATATTTCGTGCCGTTTTTTTTTTTTTTTTTTAGTTTTTTTTTTAGTAGCATTTGCTTGGCTTTCAGGCTGTGTGTTTAAGGCTCACAGCATATGCTGTGACTACTGCCACCACTGATATCTCCCTAACAACATTAGTTTAAATTTAACTAACAAAAAAAAAAAAAATATTTTTCTAGTGTAATTTTTTTTCATTTTCTATCAGGCCAGTGTCACACAGCATATACTCTGGTTCATTGCTCTGTGCCAGCCAGCAGCCACCAGTGTTAATATCCGTTTATAACATTATTTTAAATTAAAAAAAATATATATATATATATTTTGCTAGTGTAATCTAATTACATTTACTATCAGGCCTGTGTCTGTCAGGCTCACTCAGCATTAATATACCTCATTTTTTTCAGTCTTTTGGTTAATTGGTCTGTGCCAGGCAGCCACCCAGCACTCATATCTATTCTTCTTCACCTTCATTTTAATATAAAAAAAAAAAAGTTTAAATTTGTTTGCTAGTGTAATCTAATCTAATTTTCTATCCGGCCTGTGTGTTTTGCTGACATACAGAGTTTACTGTGTTTACTTGCTGCCCTCCCTAGTCTATGAGCCACGAATCATATGTGTTTAACCTTTTTTTAATTCCCCCCCCAAAAAAATAATTTCAATCATTTTTCTAGTGTAATCTAATAGTATTTTCTATCAGGCGTGTGTGTATCCGACTTACAGAGCCTACTGTTTTTAATAGCTGCCCTTCCAAGGCTATCAGCCACGACTCATATGTATGTGCTTAACCTTTTTCTTTAAATTTCCAAAAAAAAGTTTTTAAATCATTATGCTATTGTAATCTAATTGTATTTTCTATCAGGCCTGTGTCTAACTGTCTATCTGACTTACACAGCATACTGTTGTTAATTGCTGCCCTACGTAGCAGCCAGCCAGTGTGACCACTCATAGAGTCATATGTGCATTGCACTTCTTAACATAATTTTAATATTAAAATCTAAAATTTAAAAATATTTTGCTAGTGTTTTTGTCACTTACACAGCATACTGTGTTAAATTGCTGCCCTACCTACCATCCACGACTCATATCTGCCAGCCTGTGTGCCAGGCCCAACTAGCCAATTAGTGGCACCAATCACAATTCTTGTAACAGTATATAAAAAAATTTAAATCATAATTTTTTGGACTGCAAATATTCAGTCTCATAGTGCCATTGAATTGCATTTACCTCCTGCCTGCCACTGCCAGCCTTTTGTGCCAGGCCGTCTAGCCAACTATTTACACCAATCATAATTGTTGTCACAGACAGTATAGTTACTAATTAAAATTAAAAAAAATTTGATTGTTGATCTTAATCCTCAGTTTGCTCGTGCCCTAGAATTGCACTTTTCTACTGCCTTCCAAGCCTGTGTGCCAGGCCTACTTGAAAGATATTTACACCAATCATATTTGTTGTGACAGTATTCTTAATAATTAAACATTTAAATTGTTGGTAATAGTTGTTGAGAATCCTCAGTTTGCTGGTGCCATTGAATAGCACTTTCCTGCTGCCTTTTTAGCCTGCTGTGAGCCAGGCCCACCTAGCCAATTGTTGCCAGCAATCATATTTCTTTTAACAGTATTGCAAAAATTGTCAATCATCACTGTTTTGACTGTCAGTAATCAGTCTCCTAGTGTCCTTGAATTGCATCTACCTCCTGCCTGCCAGCCTTTTGTGCCAGGCCGTCTTGCCAACTATTTACACCAATCATAATTTTTTGTCACAGTATAGTTACTAATTAAAATTTAAAAATTCTTGATTGTTGATGATCTTAATCCTCAGTTTGCTCGTGCCCTAGAATTGAACTTTTCTACTGCCTTCCAAGCCTGTGTGCCGGGCCTACTTGAAAAATATTTACACCAATCATATTTGTTTTGACAGTATTCTTAGCAATTAAAAATTAAAATTTTTGTTAATAGTTGTTGTGAATCCTCAGTTTGCTGGTGCCAGTGAATAACACTTTCCTCCTGCCTTGCAGCCTGCTGTGTGCCCGGCCCACCTAGCCAATTATTGCCAGCAATCATATTTCTTTTAACAGTATTGCAAAAATTGTCAATCATCACTGTTTTGACCGTCAGTAATCAGTCTCCTAGTGTCCTTGAATTGCATTTACCTCCTGCCTGCCAGCCTTTTGTGCCAGGCCGTCTTGCCAACTATTTACACCAATCATAATTGTTGTCACAGTATAGTTACTAATTAAAATTAAAAAATTCTTGATTGTTGATGATCTTAATCCTCAGTTTGCTCGTGCCCTAGAATTGCACTTTTTTACTTCCTTGCAAAACTGTGTGCCAGGCCTACTTGAAAAATATTTACACCAATCATATTTGTTGTGACAGTATTCTTAATAATTAAAAATTAGCATATGAGCATATGTTTGGTTATTATATTTTGTAAGGGTAATCATGCAGGCCATATAGACCTCCACTGATAGGGTGAGTATGAGTAACAGCTATTAAAATGCGAAGGACATTACTAATTAACACAACATAGTTACCATGGGTCGCAGACCAAGAGCAGATGTCTTATTATTATATTTTGTATGGGTAATCATCCAGGCCGTATAGACCTCACCAAATAGGGGGAGTTACAGAGATTAAAGTGCTAAGAATGGTAGTACTTAAAAAAACATCCTAGTTAAAATAGGTACCAGACAGCATGTCTTATTATTATATTTTTTCAGGGTAAACAGGCAGGCCATATAGAACACCCCCGATAGGGGGGGGGAACAGGGATTAAAGTGCTAAGAAAAGTACTAATTAACACAAGCTAGTTGGGTCCAAGAACGCATGTTTAATTATTAGACTTTATTAGGGTAATTATATATCTAACAAATCTATCTATTTCTCTTCTATCGATTCTATCTAACTATCAATCTATGTATATCTATCTATCCTATCTATCAATCTATCTTCTGTCTGGGATGTTTTGAGACAGCCACTTTGGGAATGATAGTTGATTTAGGCCCATTATGGCTTAAAAGCAGACTCTGCATAAACTATGTAATTTTCCATGGGAGTTTTGCCAGGGATCCCCCTCCAGCATGCGACAGTCCAGGTGTTAGTACCCTTGAAACAACTTTTCCATCACTATTGTGGCCAGAAAGAGTCCTTGTAGGTTTTAAAGTTCGCCTGCCTATTGAATTCAATGGCGGTTCGCACGGTTCGCGCGTTCCCAAACAATACCGGAAGTTCGAGTCCGCCGTTCGCGAACCAAACATTTTAGGTTTGCGACATCACTAGTCAACAACTGTTACAGTGTGCTAGGGTATATAACGTTAACCCTTAAAATACAATTTAACATAATACCATCATTTAGTGAATAAGCACATAGTTAAACACCATCACCTGGTGTATAAACCAAACATGGTAACCAGTATCTCCAGATAATATAAACATATAGTTGGAGTAGCACTAAATCACCAACCATATTAAACCAAAGTTAGAATCACGCTAAGTACAAGACCCAGGGGATGAGGGGAATACCGCATGAGCTAAAGAACATGTATAGAAGGACAGGCTAACATAGGCGGAAAACATCAACCTTACGTAACATGTCAGGTATAAACCAAATTAGTAAAACACAGAAAAATCAAGGTGGGCATTCAGTCCATGTGGGCTCAGAGTGTTGAGCCTATAGATCCAGCGGCTCTCACAACATAATAGTTCCTTATGTCTATTCCCACCCCTTCTGGATGGGACCACAGTGTGAATGAGCATTGCTTTCAATGCAGACACTTAATGCTTATGTTCCAAAAAGTGGCATGCCACTGGTTGATCAGAGCTGCCGTCCTTCAGTTCTGATGGTGCTCTTATGGTTGGCTAACCTCTCGCGGAAGGTGGTAGTAGTCTTCCCCACATAGTACCTGCCACATGGGCATGTCAGGAAATAGACCACGAACTGGGAAGTGAACGTGAGGCGGTGCCTAATCACGTAGGTTTTATTAGAGTGTGGATGTTGGAACGTTGATCTGACCATAAAGGAGTTGCAAGTTACGCAATTCCCACACCAAAAACATCTTGGCTTGGTGCTGGCCAACCAGGTAAGGGGTCTCTTCCATGGGTCAGTTTTCATCAGCATGGATCTTAAGTTCTGGTTACTCCTGCGTACAATTCTTGGTGGTGATGATTCCTCAAATGGCAGAGTGTGGTCGTCTCTTACCAAGTACCAATTTTGGTGGACTATGTCTCCTACCTTGTCAGACACCGGGCTGTAAGAGGTCACAAAGTTCAATTGCCTGTTCAAGAATATATCCGTCTTCATTAACTTTCATCTGCAGGGGCTAGTGAGAAACACGGAAGCCTTTTTACTAGACTCTATCCAATTGATCCGTATGTTACAGAATGAAACATTCCCCGCTGATTGTATCCTTGTGACGCTTGACGTCAACAGCCTATATACTGTCATACTACATGAGTTGGGCATAGAGGCTGTCAGAAGCTTCCTGGTATCTAGCACCATCTACGAGGGCCCACCTATAGAAGCACTTCTGGATTGGCTCCTTATGTGTTTAACGCACAATTACTTCCGTTTTGAGGATACCTACTACCTGCAACTAGTGGGCACAGCAATGGGATCAAGCATGGCGCCATCATACGCCAATCTTTTTATGGCTTATTTTGAGAATAAATTCATCTTTCTTGACCGGAACCCCAGTGTGCTACTGTATACATGGTACATTGATGACTTGTTCGTTGTATGGGGGGGGACCCAGACTGAATTACAGCTATGGATACAATACTTGAATGAGGCAGAAGCTTCAATTACGTTTAAGAATGAATACAGTGAGGAACAAATCCACTTCTTGGATCTCTGTATCTACAAAATGACCACGGAGGCTGGATGTAAGTTAAATACTACCCTATACTCCAAACCTACAGACCGGAACACCTTTTTACAAAGTGACAGTTTCCACCCCGGCAAGTTAAAAGCGGGCATTATCAAGTCCCAACTGCTAAGGGTGATACGCAACAACTTGGACCCCACCAAGCAGGCTATACAACTCCAGGTGATGAAGAAGAAATTCCTGGAGAGGGGGTACAACCTGGGATTAGTACAGAAGACCCTGAATGAGGTTGCACACTACAATCAAACAACACTTATCCAGAGAAAACCGAAAGTTGATGAAGATGACAGGCAATTGAACTTTGTGACCTCTTACAGCCTGGTGTCTGACAAGGTAGGAGACATAGTCCGCCAAAATTGGCACTTGGTAAGAGACGACCACACTCTGCGGTTTGCGGAATCATCACCACCAAGAATTGTACGCAGGAGTAACCAGAACTTAAGATCCATGCTGATGAAAACCAACCCATGGAAGAGACCCCTTACCTGGTTGGCCAGCACCAAGCCAGGATGTTTTTGGTGTGGGAATTGCGTAACTTGCAACTCCTTGATGGTTGGATCAACGTTCCACCATCCACACTCTAATATAACCTATGTGATTAGGCACCACCTCACGTGCACCTCCCAGTTCGTGGTCTATTTCCTGACATGCCCATGTGGCAGGTACTATGTGGGGAAGACTACTACCACCTTCCACGAGAGGTTAGCCAACCATAAGAGCGCCATCAGAACTGTACTGAAGGACGGCAGCTCTGATTAACCAGTGGTATGCTACTTTTTGGAACATAAGCATTCAGTGTCAGCATTGAAAGCAATGCTCATTGACACTGTGGTCCCATCCAGAAGGGGTGGGAATAGACATAAGGAACTATTATGTTGGGAGAGCCGCTGGATCTATAGGCTCAACACTCTGAGCCCACATAGACTGAATGCCCACCTTGACTTTTCTGTGTTTTACTAATTTGGTTTATACCTGACATGTTATGTAGGGTTGATGTTTTCCGCCTATGTTAGCCTGTCCTTCTATACATGTTCTTTAGCTCATGCGGTATTCCCCTCATCCCCTGGGTCTTGTACTTGGTGTGATTCTAACTTTGGTTTAATATGGTTGGTGATTTGGTGCTACTCCAACTATATGTTTATATTATCTGGAGATACTGGTTACCGTGTTTGGTTTATACACCAGGTGATGGTGTTTAACTATGTGCTTATTCACTAAATGATGGTTTATGTTAAATTGTATTTTAAGGGTTAACGTTATATACTCTAGCACACTGTAACAGTTGTTGACTTGGTACTGCCAGCTTGGGAGGGTTCTCAGTTACTATTCTATATGATCAGGAGATACTGGCTATCTTGTTGGGTGAATACACCAGGTGATGGTGTTTGACTATGTGCCTATTCACTAAATGATGGTATTATGTTAAATGGTAATTCAAGGGTTAATGGTATGTACCCTAGCACACTGTAACAGTTGTTGACTTGGTACTGCAGGCGTGAGAGAGTTCTCAGTTACTATTTAGACAATATTTGCTATTTGACACTTGGCCCCTTTCACTGAGTATGGTGAGAGCGGTCAGATGGGATTTTACTGCGGGTTCTCTTTGAGTCCCTAATGAGCCTGACATTTGTGCACATGGATGCATGAATTTTTCCATGGCGTTTGTGTATAGAGTTTGAGGTGCTTCGCAAACAGTTATGCAAACCAGCTGGGAGTGTTAAATTATCTAACACACCCCTGGAATGGACCTATCAGATACAGGAGGTGTGGGTTTAAGAGGCTTCCAGTTTCTGACACCGGCATCTGTCTTAGCTGGTGCATTGACACGGCACAGGGTGCCGATTTGAGGTAGGTGTTTTTCAATCTTTTGCTATGGGGTTACACGGGTTACATGTTCACCCCCCCACTCTAAGAAGTGTATCTATTATAGCTTATCCGTCTGCAGCCCACTGGGACTTAGGCGTGTACTTTGCTTCTAAGTATACAGGTAAACTTGCTATGGTCATTAAGCGGGGATAGTGGTGTTGATCCTGTCTGGAATTAATCACGGCTGATATTACTAACATCAGATTAAGTGGTATTTATCTAGTGGCATGGTTCCAGAACGGTCCTAGTTTTAAAACTAAGGTTATGTTGTAATACGCAGCGCTATTTAGCGCTGTATGTATATCAGCATATTGATTTTGTTTTGGTCCATAACGGTAAAGTTTATGCGGTCCCTGGATACAGGTTAATAATTTGTTAAATGCTCCCCTTCTAGCGTTCCATGTCTCCGCATTCTGATAAATGTCAGAGGTGTCTCTGGGTACAGGTGTTGTATTTGTCATTTCCTGAATTGTCAGGTGTGGTTATTTATTTACACCTGGAATAGTAATGGTTGCATGTTGGTATCTGACAAGATGTGTACACTATGGTTATGAGACGGGGGTTCCAGTCCATTAACTGTGTATGTTTTGGGCCTGCATTTGGGCTGTACGGTATCAGGGATGTTCTCTGATATACCCTTAATCTTTGATTTACAGTCTTAGGTAGCTGGTATGTCTACTACTCACGCTTGACGTTAATGAGTACCACAATTGACATTTTGTACAGGTTTGGACATGTCCGGCATACATTGGTCTACATGATTAATTGTGTTATCCCCATTAGAGATATCTACCCGGGTGTGGGCAGCATAAGCTAGCTCTGTTACTGTATTCTTTAAGTGACTATTATGATGTTTATGTTATGTTGCAGCAGTATGACCCACTGGACGCATACCGCTGAGTTTTACTTTGGTGTGACCAGTAATCTCATGGCAGCGGTGCATAGTGTTTAAAGGTATAAACCTGGGGGAGCCTATATGAATCTTATTATTGTATGAACTTATGGTTTGATGTTGTGTCTGAATCGTTAGGGTGTATCTTGCCAAGCCACATCCACGATGATCTGGGGGTACTGCCTTTTCAGTACTGCAGAATTTGCTTGTTTTGTTTTCATAGGGTTTCCTGGTTTTTAATTTTAATGTTTAAGTTTGGTATTTTGGTGATGGGTGTATGTATTAGTTTTAATTGTATATTGGCAAAATATTGGATGTGTTTTCTTTTTTTTTTAACAGTTTCTTGATTTTCCTGATGAAGGCTTCTATGTAAGCCGAAACGTCGACTTATGACTTTTCTATGTTATTGCTATGAAAAATAATTGATTTTCTATTTGCTGTTATGCAATCTATATAAATCCTGAGAGTGCCCTCCCTTTCTGAGTTCGTATATATATATATATATATATATATATATATATATATATATATATATATATATATATAAATGCAAAAAGAAGCACTCACTGAAACTTCATCAAAAAGTGACAAAAACTTTTAATGCAGTTTGTGACGTTTCGGGACAGCAACAGTCCCTTCCTCTGACAAATTAACACTGAACAAAAGCAGCCTTTAAATAGGCTCCCAAACACACTCCCCACAAGATCAGACAATCCAGGCTGAATAATTGAACACACCCATATAGTGACCAATGAAAGAAAATGATACATATTGTGCATGTGCATGTTATAAAATAATCGATCAAAACAATACTTAAAAACAAATCCTCTTTGGACCCCATTGCTGGTAGTCATGCCCCCTACATGCAATAAACATCCTATACAGTTATTAATCAACTAAGTTAATGATATAGCTCATAAAATCGTCAAAAATGTATAACCAATCAAACGTTGAATTACAATAGGCTCTAATGCGTCATTCACTCTGTTTCTGATCCGCCCCTTGTTACTAGGGACGCGATCAGCAGCGCATCTACAGCCACCAGAAAATGAAACAAAGACACAAATCCTAACACAAGAGTAGCACATAGCTCACTAAGTGTACCAAACATGTGACCCCCGAACCACATCACCAAAGAACAAAAGGCAAACATCCAACACTGCGTGTGTGCCGCGGCTAAGCTCTGCTTAATATTCTTGCTTAAGTATATATATATATATACATTCCCAGCAACTAAATGACCAAAACATCTACAATCATCACTACGTAGGCACAAACCGGTAACATATATGTAACAGATCGCCATATAAAAAGCTATAAAAGTTGTAAACAAAGAAAACAGAACTATCCAATGGCGAAGTGCCATGTCAAAATGGGCGTGTGTATAGAGGCGTATATGCCACGCCATGTTTCTGCCTAATATGCTGGCATCATAATCTTCACTACCAAAGCGTAAATAACCGTGTGCCAAATTATATTACGTAAATAAATAAGCCTATTGCTCAAATCATTATGTGAATCTACATTCGTATTGTATGTGTTGTCAGATCGCCATATGTGGATAAGTTACCAGAATGTAAATAAGACAGAATTGGCCAATAGCTGAGTGTTATGCCCAAGTGGGCATGTGACTAAATTATATTGAGTAAATAAATAAGCCTATTGCTCAAATCATTATGTGAATCTACATTCGTATTATATGTGTTATCAGATCGCCATATGTGGATAGGTTATCGGAATGTAAATAAGATAGGATTGGCCAATGGCTGAGTGTCATGCCCAAGTGGGTGTGTGACTAAATTATATTGCTTAAATAAATAAGCCTATTGCTCAAATCGTTATGTGAATCTACATTCGTATTATGTGTGTTGTCAGACCGTCATGTGTGGATAGGTTACCAGAATGTAAATAAGACAGAATTGGCCAATAGCTGAGTGTCATGCCCAAGAGGGCGTGTGACTAAATAAATAAATAAAAAAATAAATTAATGAAAATAAAAATAAACATACCACATAAAAACGTGTATACCACAGCGTGTCTCTGCCCTAAACCCGGGCATAGTAGTATTTACTGCCAAAGCCTAAATGAACCATGTTGCTTAGGAATCATCCATCTAATGTGAATAGTAGTGATAGCAGGTAATTACCTATGTCTAATGGAAAGGAGAATGATCACTATGATCTAATCTCCAGAAGCACCAAACAATGTGCCAAATTTCGAACTCTAATGCACAGCACCTACACATATATCTAATAAAGAAAAATCACTCTCTTAGAGTAAAAGCGATCTGTATACTATGTTCTCCAGAGTCCCAGAAATGTATATAATTTTAAGGACTTAAAGCCTAACTGCACCGCAAGAAGATAACTATATCATGCAGGGCATGACCAGACAGCAAGAGGATCCAACAGGAATAGTGTAAGCACTCCTTGGAGTGATACACAACAAAAAAACAGATACAATTAAAACCAAATATTGGCGCATTGAGAACTGACAAAGAACAAATACTTCATATTGAAAAAATAGTATCCAAGGAACTATTGTCCAAGGAAATATTTTAAAAAACAAGTTAAAGAGATATTTGGACAGGATAATTATATCATAATGATTTTTTCATAACCCCAGGGATATATTAGTTAATGTACAAATGCATGTATAGTGTCAATATATTTACTTCTAAATGGATTTTATTCCGAAAAATGGAAAAGCTCAAAGAGCAAGAAAAATAAAAATAATGAAAAAATGAAAAAGAATGGAAAAAATGGATAAAAAAGGAAAAAAGAAAAGAAAAAGAAAAATCTAGATGGGTTGTTACTTTTTAAACAATTTATATGTGATCAAAACATGATCCAAAAACAAACAAAAATTAAACAAAAATTGATCAAAAAATAATAAATTGATCAAAAAATAATAAACAAAAATTGATCAAACATAGGTCAAAAAGAGGTCACATGTGATGGACTCATGGACTCTCATAGGTATTAATTATGTTATTGTAGACATGGATTGTCGTGGACTCTCACAGAAGCATAGATTCTCATAGGAAATCCTAGGGAATCATAAAAAATCCAAAATCAATAATCACAGAAAACATTGCCATCCAGTATGGGTATTTAGTCCTCTGGGATGTACAGTCCCCAATTCATAAATCCATCTTGATTCCTTGCGTAGTAAGATGTTGCCTCTGTCTCCTCCTCTTCTAGGAACTGGCACGTGGTCAATAAGTCTAAATCTCAAATCATTGACTGAATGTCCCGCCTCTAAAAAATGCCTCGCCACCGGTTGGTCCGCCTTTCCATTTCGTATTGCCAGTCTGATGCTAGATCTATGATTGGCCATCCTGGTTTTGGCATCATCTGTCGTCTTACCACCATAGAACTTGCCACACAGGCAATTCAATAAGTACACCACAAATTTAGTGGTGCAAGTAAGGAAATACCTGATGTCATAGATTTTGTTACTTTATGGATGATGAAAGTGGGGGCCTGTAAGCATCCCACTGCAGGTCACGCAACTGATGCATCAATAACATCCCTTTTTCTTTGTTTTTAACCATGTTTGTGAACCACCGTCCGGATTGATATCGGCCTTCACCAAAAGATCTCTAAGGTTTTTGCCCCGTCTAAAACCTATTCTTGGTGGTTTCCAATCTTTGAATGGTAAGGTGTGGTCAGCTTCTATTAATTTCCATTCTTCTTTAACCATCCTGGTTAATGGTACTACTTTGGGGGAATATGTGGTCACAAAAGTAAGTTGGTTAGTATTATCCAATGGTGTGATAACTGCTGTATCTCCAGTGTGCAGTGCTTGAGTTTTCATATCTCGTAACTCTTTTGGTTTGTATCCCCTTTGGACAAAACGTTGAGTCATCTCCTGCATCTGTTGTTCACATGTTATTTCATCCGTGTTATTTCTGATTACGCGTTGGTATTGGGCCTTAGGGATGTTACGGATAAGGCTAGGTTGATGGCAACTCTTCGCATGTAATAATGAATTGCGATCAGTTTTTTTGTGGAATAGCTTTGTTCCCAGTCTGTCTTCTACTTTGAACACTCTGACGTCTAAATAATCCACACTGTTGTTACTGACTGTATGTGTGAATTTGATTGGGCTTGCCAATGAGTTGAGGTAATTGATCCATTCCAGTAGGCTGTTCTCACCCTCACTCCATATTAAGAACAGGTCGTCGATGTAGCGACAGTAATATCTGATGCGATGGTCCTCAAAAACCTTCATCAAGATTGACTCATGTTGTGCCATGAATAAGTTGGCAAGAGATGGGGCCACATTTGACCCCATCGCTGTCCCGGAAATTTGTTTGTAAAATGTGTTATCAAACAAAAAATAGTTCTCAGTAAGACATAGAGTGAGCAGACCAATAAGTACTTCTTCGGACGGACCAATATAGACTGCTTTTCATGATGGGGGATTACGGTGTATAGGCTTGACACGTCTAAGGTGACCAATAAATCATGGTCAGTGATGTTATTCAAATTCGTTATCTTAGTGATAAAATCATGAGAGTCCTGTATATAGGATGGTATTGATTTAACCAGAGGTTGCAAATAAAAGTCCACAAACTGGGCTAAAGGCTGAAGTAGAGACCCTCTAGCCGAGACAATAGGTCTCCCTGGTGGTTGTGTTGCATTTTTATGAACCTTGGGTAAGGTATAAAGTAGAGGAATGAGTGGATGTTCCCGACGTAAAAAGTTATAATCATGTTGTGTGATCAGTTCTTTATCTTTATATTCAATCAGGATTGTATCAATTTTCCTCTTTAGTCTGGAAGTGGGATCTCTATCTAAAGATAGATAAGTGTTTGTGTCTATCAACTGTCCCAGAATCTCGGATTTGTAATATGATACATCCATGATAACAATGGCCCCACCCTTGTCGGCAGGGCAAATCACGATTGAAGGATCCTCACTTAAGGATTTAAGAGCCACTCTTTCATCTTTTGTCAGGTTATCTCTTATCGTCATATTTGGTCTGTCCTTAATGCTTTTGGAAAGGAAACCAGTAAATGTACTGATAGAAGGATTGTTAGAAGATGGATAAAATGACCCTTTCGCTCTAAAGTCACTCCTTTGTTCCAAATTGGTGTTGAAATATTCCTTTAGTCTAAGATTTCTGCTGAATCACTGGACATCAATGTACACATCAAATTTGTTGATCTTCACAGAGGACACAAAAGATAAGCCTTTATTTAGCAGATTAATTTCAGTCCCAGATAGTGTACGTGAACTGATATTGAATACAATATTATCTATGTTCTCCGTTGTTGATGATATCGGCGGGCAATGCCCCCCCCGCCTCATGTGTGGCCTCCGCCTCTTCCTAAAAAAGATGTGCAGATGGATGTGCGACCAATGGAGGTAGTGCTGCTGCATTAGAATTAGAGGACTCCCAATGACCCCTGTTTCTTCTAGATCTTGCAATATAATTAAGTCACACGCCCACTTGGGCATGACACTCAGCCATTGGCCAATCCTATCTTATTTACATTCCGATAACCTATCCACATATGGCGATCTGATAACACATATAATACGAATGTAGATTCACATAATGATTTGAGCAATAGGCTTATTTATTTACGCAATATAATTTAGTCACATGCCCACATGGGCATAACACTCAGCTATTGGCCAATTCTGTCTTATTTACATTCTGGTAACTTATCCACATATGGCGATCTGACAACACATACAATACGAATGTAGATTCACATAATGATTTGAGCAATAGGCTTATTTATTTACGTAATATAATTTGGCACACGGTTATTTACACTTTGGTAGTGAAGATTATGAGTTATGAGTATTTGTTCTTTGTCAGTTCTCCATGCGCCAATATTTGGTTTTAATTGTATCTGTTTTTTTGTTGTGTATCACTCCAAGGAGTGCTTACACTATTCCTGTTGGATCCTCTTGCTGTCTGGTCATGCCCTGCATGATATAGTTATCTTCTTGCGGTGCAGTTAGGCTTTAAGTCCTTAAAATTATATACATTTCTGGGACTCTGGAGAACATAGTATACAGATCGCTTTTACTCTAAGAGAGTGTTTTTTCTTTATTAGATATATGTGTAGGTGCTGTGCATTAGAGTTTGAAATTTGGCACATTGTTTGGTGCTTCTGGAGATTAGATCATAGTGATCATTCTCCTTTCCATTAGACATAGGTAATTACCTGCTATCACTACTATTCATATTAGATGGATGATTCCTAAGCAACATGGTTCATTTAGGCTTTGGCAGTAAATACTACTATGCCCGGGTTTAGGGCAGAGACACGCTGTGGTATACACGTTTTTATGTGGTATGTTTATTTTTTTTTTCATTAATTTATTTTTTTATTTATTTATTTAGTCACACGCCCTCTTGGGCATGACACTCAGCTATTGGCCAATTCTGTCTTATTTACATTCTGGTAACCTATCCACACATGACGGTCTGACAACACACATAATACGAATGTAGATTCACATAACGATTTGAGCAATAGGCTTATTTATTTAAGCAATATAATTTAGTCACACGCCCACTTGGGCATGACACTCAGACATTGGCCAATCCTATTTTATTTACATTCCGTTAACCTATCCACATATGGCGATCTGATAACACATATAATACGAATGTAGATTCACATAATGATTTGAGCAATAGGCTTATTTATTTACGCAATATAATTTAGTCACATGCCCACTTGGGCATAACACTCAGCTATTGGCCAATTCTGTCTTATTTACATTCTGGTAACTTATCCACATATGGCGATCTGACAACACATACAATACGAATGTAGATTCACATAATGATTTGAGCAATAGGCTTATTTATTTACGTAATATAATTTGGCACACGGTTATTTACGCTTTGGTAGTGAAGATTATGATGCCAGCATATTAGGCAGAAACATGGCGTGGCATATACGCCTCTATACACACGCCCATTTTGACATGGCACTTCGCCATTGGATAGTTCTGTTTTCTTTGTTTACAACTTTTATAGCTTTTTATATGGCGATCTGTTACATATATGTTACCGGTGAGTGCCTACGTAGTGATGATTGTAGATGTTTTGGTCATTTAGTTGCTGGGAATGTATATATATATATACTTAAGCAAGAATATTAAGCAGAATATTAAGAAGAATATTAAGAACAATATTAAGCTTAGCCGCAGCACACACGCAGTGTTGGATGTTTGCCTTTTGTTCTTTGGTGATGTGGTTCGGGGGTCACATGTTTGGTACACTTAGTGAGCTATGTGCTACTCTTGTGTTAGGATTTGTGTCTTTGTTTCATTTTCTGGTGGCTGTAGATGCGCTGCTGATCGCGTCCCTAGTAACAAGGGGCGGATCAGAAACAGAGTGAATGACGCATTAGAGCCTATTGTAATTCAACGTTTGATTGGTTATACATTTTTGACGATTTTATGAGCTATATCATTAACTTAGTTGATTAATAACTGTATAGGATGTTTATTGCATGTAGGGGGCATGACTACCAGCAATGGGGTCCAAAGAGGATTTGTTTTTAAGTATTGTTTTGATCGATTATTTTATAACATTCACATGCACAATGTGTATCATTTTCTTTCATTGGTCACTATATGGGTGTGTTCAATTATTCAGCCTGGATTGGCTGATCTTGTGGGGAGTGTGTTTGGGAGCCTATTTAAAGACTACTTTTGTTCAGTGTTAATTTGTCAGAGGAAGGGACTGTTGCTGTCCCGAAACGTCACAAACTGCATTAAAAGTTTTTGTCACTTTTTGATGAAGATTCAGTGAGTGCTTCTTTTTGCATTTCTATAATTCACCGCACAGCACCCTGATAATTGTGGAACGTTGGTGAGAGTGCACATACACCAATTTTTGCCTATATATATATATATATATATATATATATATATGTATTTATATTTGTGTACATATGTATTTATGTATTTACATCATGTGTATATATGTATTTACCGATATATATACACATATAAATACATAAATATGTATTTATACATATATAGAGATATATAAAAGTGCATTGGATCCCTTTACAGTCAAGTAGATGAAAAAATGTAAAAGTATATTATTTATGCAATATTCATATTTAATAAAGTGTTATATTTCACATTCCAATGTTCTATAAATAATATATACCTAAATATAATCATGTATCTATGTGTGTACATACAGTATATATATATATATATATATATATATATATAAATATATATATATATACACATATATATATATATATATATATGCTATATATATATATATATATATATATATATATATATATATATTGTACCAAAATACCATCAGATATTTGTAGAAAAACACATAAATATAACATATTCTTCTATGTGAAGTACATTGGAATGTGAAATATTTTCATGTTGTGCTAGCGCAGTGAGAATATGCGATCAGGTTTGCACGCAAGTAGGGTGTTAGTTTTTCCCCACTTTTTTTGCTCCATTGACTCCTATGGGGGAATATGTTAAAATTTGCGTGATTTCTGAAGTTCAGCTTTTTGCGCACATTGGGCTAGCGAAGTTTTACTTTCAACTTGTAATACGAGCGCTACCCAACGCAGGCAAAAAGGTAAATATTTCATTTAAAGAGCTATAAAAAATATATAACATTTAAAATATTTTGTAGTATCATATGGCCCATTATTTAACTTTTTTTTTTTTTTTATTTTTTTTTATTAAGGTATCAAATACATACAATATATGCCATAAAAAAACATCAATATACATATAAACAAGAGTACATCAAATAAGGCAAGCAGTGAACTAGATGCAATGTGCCACTCATTACACCCTCCCATGTTCTGTATTGATGTACATATCTGAACCTATTTTTTTAACTCAAAATACCACATTAAATAATATGGCTAACAAATCAAAGTCATATTATTTCATTATAACTGTCAAAATATATTTTAGCCCATATACCATATGAAAGTGATATATTTATGACAACCAAACATTAAAGTTTATATGAGTTTAAAACTCTAGATTTATGTCAAGAAATATTTTGCAATAGCGGACCAGAGCCGCTCTCTAAATATCCCTGCCTTACCGCTGGGAATATAGAATCACCCCCTGCATAGTGTAAATATATAGATATGAAATAGCTAAATAGGTTTTATAACCTCAGAGTACTGTATTTAACAGCGGATAAGCGCCACATAAAGTTGAAATAAGGAGGGGGGGGTGCAAATTAGAATAAGACCCATGATACCTAGGAACAACACATGAGAGTCTCTTTAAACTATACTGCGGTAACCAACTCAAACCTAATTAAAGGCTATTTAGCACCACTCAGACCTGTATTATATGGGCATACAATAGTATAGCACAAACACACCAATAGCATGGGATATCTATAAAAAATGATGTTACCCTTTAGGTATGGGCCCTATACCCAAGGGTGGGTATGTTATATTAATTGAGAGGGAATCCCCAGTGATAGATTTAGCTTTCATAGTAGACTACCGCCAACTTACAGTATGGTATGTCTGCAAGATAAGAACAGTAGTGAACCTATAAACAATGAAGAAAAACAATGAATAAAATGTTAAAACAATAGATAAAATGATTCTAAAACAATGACCGTATGAACATATATATGTAAAGTTTACATTCAAATGTCCGTCCTGTCTAATTACAAACATTACGAATAATTAATGAAAGGAGTTCATGAAAAACAGTTGTATCCTGTAAACTGTGTACAAAATGTGATTGGGTCCAGCAAATTGAATGTCCTGTGAATTGTATGTCCTGTAAATTTGTGCTTCAAAAAAATAAAATTCAAAGTGATGTGCTGCAAAAAATTGGATTGCAGCAAAAATTAATATACAACAAAAGTAATAAATGGTGTTCAAAAAATGTGCAAAAAAATGTGAAAAATGTTGAAAATATATAAGAAAATATAAAAATGATGATGTGCAGAAAAATTGTGCTGCTAATAAAATACTGGTTTTGCTAAAAAAAATACTCCATCAAAAATTGTGTAATAACCAGTGAAGAAAAATTGTATGTGGTTGCCAGTTAAACTGACAGTCACTATGTCCAATGAATAATGTTAAGCTCCGAAATTCCTTACTATATTTCAGTTACTTATGGCTAGATTTAGAGTTTTGTCTGTAAAGACCCGCGTAGCTAATGCAGCTTTTTTTCCAAACGCACCCTTAAGACAACGCTGGTATTGAGAGTTGTCTGAAGGGCTGTGTTAGACTCCAAAAAGGGTGCGTTGAGCCAAATTTACCGCCACTTCAACCCTCAATACCAGCGTTGCTTACGGTAGCGGTAAGCTGGGAAAACGTGCTTGTGCACAATTCCCCCATAGGAAACAATGGGGCAGTTTGGGATGAAAAAAAATCTAGCACCTGCAAAAAAGCAGCGTTAAGCTCCCGAAGCAGCCCCATTGTTTCCTATGGGGAAACACTTTCTAAGTCTGCACCTAACACCCTAACATGTACCACGAGTCTAAACACCCCTAACCTTACACTTATTAACCCTTAATCTGCCGCCCCCGACATCGCTGACACCTGCTGTATATTATTAACCCTTAATCTGCCGCTTCGTACACTGCCGCAAGCTACATTATCCCTATGAACCCCTAATCTGCTGCGCCTAACATCGCCGACACCTATATTATATTTATTAACCCCTAATCTGTCCCCCCCCAACGTCGTTGACACCTACCTACACTTATTAATCCCTAATCTGCCGACCGGACCTCGCTGCCACTATAATAAATTTATTAACCCCTAAACCCCCGCACTCCCGCCTCGCAAACACTAGAATAAATTGTATTAACCCCTAATCTGCCCTCCCTAACATCGCCACCACCTAACTTCAAGTATTAACCCCTAATCTTCCGACCGGACCTCGCCGCTACTATAATAAATGTATTAACTCCTAAAGCTAAGTCTAACCCTAACCCTAACACCCCCCTAAATTAAATATAATTTTAGAATAACCAAATAAATTAAATCTTATTAACTAAAGTATTCCTATTTAAAACCCCTAAACCTGTAAAATAAACCCTAATATAGCTACAATATAACGAATAATTATATAGTAGCTATTTTAGGATTTATCTTTATTTTACAGGCAACTTTGCATTTATTTTAACTAGGTACAATAGCTATTAAATAGTTTACTATTTAATAGCTACCTAGTTAAAATAATTACAAAATTACCTGTAAAATAAATCCTAAGCTAAGTTACAATTAAACCTAACACTACACTATCAATAAATTAATTAAATAAATTACCTACAATTAAATAAACTAAACTAAATTACAAACCCCCCCCCACTAAATTACAAAAATAAAAAAAAGATTACAAGAATATTAGGCTAATTACACCTACTCTAAGCCCCCTAATAAAATAAAAAAGCCCCACAAAATAATAAAATTCCCTACCCTATTTTAAATTAAAAAGTAATCAGCTCTTTTACCAGCCCTTAAAAGGGCTTTTTGCGGGGCATGCCCCAAAGTAATCAGCTCTTTTGCCTGTAAAAAAATACAACCCCCCCAACATTAAAACCCACCACCCACATACCCCTACTCTAACCCAAACCCCCTTAAATAAACCTAACACTACCCCCCTGAAGATCTCCCTACCTTCAGTCGTCTTCACCCAGCCGGGCCGAAGTCTTCATCCAATGGGGCAGAAGAGGACATCCAGACCGGCAGAAGTCTTTATCCTATCTGGGCAGAAGAGGACATCCGGACCGGCAGACATCTTCATCCAAGTGGCAGATTAGGGGTTAATACTATTTATTATAGGGTTTGCGAGGCGGGAGTGCGGCGGTTTAGGGGTTAATACATTTATTATAGTGGTGGCGAGGTCCGGTCGGCAGATTAGGGGTTAATACTTGTAGTTAGGTGGCGGCGACGTTGGGGGGGCAGATTAGGGGTTAATAAATATTATGTAGGTGTCGGCGATGTTAGGGGCAGCAGATTAGGAGTTCATAGGGATAATGTAGGTGGCGGCGATGGGCGGTCGGCAGATTAGGGGTTAAAAATATTTATTATAGTGGCGGTGATGTGGGGGGACCTTGTTTTAGGGGTACATAGGTAGTTTATGGGTGTTAGTGTACTTTAGAGCACTGTAGTTAAGAGCTTTATAAACCGGCGTTAGCCCAGAAAGCTCTTAACTACAGCCTTTCCATGGGCGGTAGGAGTTTTGTCGGTAGAGGTGTAATGCTCACTTCAGCCAAGACTCTAAATACCGGTGTTAGGAAGATCCCATTGAAAAGATAGGATACGCAATTGGCGTAAGTGAGCGTTAGACCCTTTCCTGCCTGACTCTAAATACCAGCGGGCGGCCAAAAGCAGTGTTAGGACCCCTTAACACCAATTATTACTTTTGTTGTATATTAATTTTTGCTTCACACCAATTTTTTGCTGCACATAACTTTGAATTTGAATTTCTTTTTTTTGAAAGGACATCCAATTCACAGGACATTCAATTTGCTGGACCCAATCACTTTTTGTACACAGTTTACAGGATACAGCTGTTTTTCACAAACTCCTTTCATTATTTTTTCGTAGTGTTTGTAAATGGACAGGACAGACATTTGAATGTAAACTTTATAAATATATGTTCATACTGTCATTGTTTTAGAATAATTGTATCTATTGTTTTAACATTTTATTCATTGTTTTTATTCATTGTTTGAAACACATGGCTCCATGTTTATGTTTTATATTGTAAAACTACTAATAAATTGTAGAAGTTTTATAAACAGATTGCTATTATTAAGACCCAGCCTCCGTTAGGTTAGGCGCTTTGGTCACACTCTATACATTTGATTATTTCAGTTGACAGCTGGGTGTCAATTTTCCAGAGCTTAAGGGTATCCTGATAGCAGGCGCTAGGTGTTCACCATTACAATTGGCAGTCAGCAGAAGCTTAGACACAAGGTAATTACAGAAGTAAAAGGTATATTTATGTAATAGTGTTGGTTATACAAAATGGTGGAATGGTAAATATAGGGATTATCTATCTTTTTAAACAAAAACATTTTTGGTGTTCCCTTTAACTACAAAGGGCTCCAATGCATGTATATATCTGTCTATATATGTATACATATGTATTTAGGGGTTACACATATAGATGCATACATACATATGTACATATATATATATATATATATATATATATATATATATACATACAAATACATACATATCCATCTTTAGAGATGTATATGTATGTATCTCAATGTTAAAGCACTTTGCCTGCCTTTTTTTTCTAACACTTACTTTTGTGGGCAATTTTTTAATAAGATATTAGATGGTGTTATTATAAGTTTCAGTGTACTTTGTAATGTATTTTTGATGTGCTTTGTGATATTTTTTTCTTTTGCGAAACAGTTAACCACAGCTCTGAGGATGTGCTAACCCGACGAGCATTAACTTGAATTGCACCCAAGCGATTGTGTTTACTTTCGACTTGTAATACCAGTGCAATTTAACCTGCACACAAACGTTTGCACTCCACTCGTAATCTGTCCCTTGTTTAGATTTCTGTATTTTAATTTTATAAAAATAATTTTCATTAAATACTTAAGTTCAGTGATCACTATTTTGGAAAATGTCATGTATATTTTAAAAACAATAGCATGTATTTCATTATTTGCAATGTTATTCTTATTTACAAAATAGCAAGGACTTCTTGGATATCTTTTATAATATAATATCCATCTTATTGTAAATTCTAAACTACATCTCAGAAATTGTTAATTATATATGGTCATTCATGTAATTTGGGATAGTGACACTAATTTGGTGATATTTTAGGTGTGACTCTACTGATCTTTGTGTTCCTGACCCCGGCTCCTCTGACTACTCGCTTTGGCTCCTGACCAGCTCTGGCTTTGACTCCTGGCTGTACAAAACTTTATTATTTTTTTAATTATTTAATAAAGGTGTAATTATTTTAGCATTTCACGTTTCTCTCTCTCTGATTCCTGGTACCCTGGCACTTTTATCATCAAATTTGCTTTGTCCTCTTGTTATTCTTAATTGAAAGCAAAACCTAGGTAGACTCATATGCTAATTTCTAAGCTTTTGAAGACCACCTCTTATCTGAATGCATTTGACAGTTTTTTCACAGCCAGAGGGTGTTAGTTCATGTGTTTTTTATAAATAACATTGTGCTCGCGCACATGAAGTTATTTAAGAGTCACCACCAATTAGCTGAAATGCAAGTCTGTCAAAAGATCTGAGATAAGGAGGCAGTCAGCAGAAGCTTAGATACAAGGTAATTACAGAGGTAAAAAGTATATTTCTATAACAATGCTGGTTATGTAAAACTGGGGAATGGTAAATAAAGGGATTATCTATTTTTTTAACAATAACATTTTTGTTGTTTACTATCCCTTTAATATATTTCCAATGACTTGTTATACCAGCTTCAGAATATAGCATGTATGAGAAATTACATTTTCAGGTTTATTTGTGTCTATACAATTGCTGGTTTTGTGCTTTGAAACCACAGCTTATTGAAATGGGTTGAGCTTGCAGGTAAGATGAGATCTCATTATGTTATCACTTTGTGTACACACACAGACTTCCTTATCTTATATCTGTGAACCAAAGTCCAGTTCTTAAGGCGTGATTATCAAAAAAGTGTCCACATGGATAGAAATCACACAAAGGGCTCCATGTACTAAGCAGTCAGCGAGCTACCCGCAACAAATCTCGCGTCAAAACTCGCAAACTGATATGTACAAAGTCGTCAACTATGTTCAAACTCGCATCTTTAAAATTGCGAGCGTACTTATCCGCCAAACCTTGCTACCTCTCCATTTTTCACTGTAATTAGACACATTTGACCACCAACTCGCCAAAAACAAATGTACTAAAAAATCTATTTGTCCGCTCGCTACAATTTCCGCTCCCACCTCGTTATTTTTGCCTCGCCACCTTTTAGGTGACGGGCAAGGTACAAAACAATAGGAAAGTCAATCTAGACGCCAGTCTAGACATATATAAAAGGCAGTAATATCAGCATTGTACAGCATAACTGGCGTCTAATTTGTCTCTCATTTCCATGTACATAAATTGCGCCAAATTTGTCGACTGTAATTAAAGAGTAATCTATATTTTAAATTTGTATTGTATAGTTGTCAATCTTTATAATTATTTTTATATTAATATTTATATATTATCAGATCCAGATGAAGCCATATCCAAATTGTAAATAAATATTACAAAAATAACGCTCTGTTATCACTCTTCAAAAAAATTTGAACAATAATAAAGTTGTTTAGATAAGTTGAACTTTTATAGGAGCAAAATTCTATTCCCGCGACTACTATGATGTTCGTGACACCTTGCATGTCATGTGTTAATAATTGGCCAGACAATTCAACTGAAAGTTAAGTACATCAGCTTAGTCGCGGCGAGCGAGGCGTCAAATTTATCAATAATCCGCCACTGCTCGCGGCGGGCTAGACTTGTCTATTTATTGGGGGATTATTAGTACATAGTGACAGCGGACACCATTTCGCCCGCGGCGAGTAACGGCGAGTTTATCCGCGTCTAAAATGACGGATGAAGTGACGGCTTAGTACATCGAGCCCAAAATCTTTTTTTAGACCATATATTTTAAAGTATGTGTCTCTTCTTCACATACAGAATCCTGCATAGGAAGATAAACATTTCTCAAGATATAGTTTGAGTTTTTAAACATTTTTGAGAGAAATCGCCACATTGATGAGACTTATTAGATCCTCTCGCTTGAGCTGAGAACTTTAGCTCATCTGGCCCTATGAGAGAACAATGGAAAATTATTATTTTATTAGTTATCTCTGCTACACCCCACTGGAAGTGTAATTTCCTCTGTTGGTTGTGTTTACATTGCCTGTCAATAGCCTGGACTTCAGTATAGATAGGGATACCACAGGCTAAATTAGTTGTTTCAAATGCTGGAACGAAGCTACTTGCTAACAATTTAATATACTCCAGCAGGTAAAATGGATCACTGGGAACAAATTAAGTGGAGAACATTTTTGGGTAAACCATCCCTTTAAACTGACACTGAACCCAATTTTTTTCTTTCGTGATTCAGATAGAGCATGCAATTTTAAGCAACTTTCTAATTTACCACTATTATCAAATGTTCTTCATTCTCTTGGTATCTTTATTTGAAAAGCAAGAATGCAAGTTTAGATACCGGACCATTTTTGGTGAACAACCTGAGTTGTTCTTGCTGATTGGTGGATAAATTCACCCACCAATAAACAAGTGCTATCCAGGTTTCTGAGCCAAAAATGGGCTGACTCCTTAGCTTAGATGCCTTCTTTTTCAAGTAAGGATGGCAAGAGAACGAAGAAAAATTGATAATAGAAGTGAATTAGAAAGTTGCTTAAAATTGCATGCTCTATATGAATCACGAAAGAAAAAATTTGGATTCAGTGTCCCTTTAAGTTTGTTTTGTACATGGTCCACAGCACCTTACTGACTGAATTAAAACCTCATATGTTTTTACTATAGATATAAGAACATAAAACGCAAAAAAATATTTCATGATTCAGATAGAGTGTAAAATTTTAAAAAAAGAACTTTCCAATTTATCTGTAGTATCACATTTACTTTGTTCTGTTAGTATCCTTTGTTTAAAAGCAGGTAGAAAGGAATAGGGGGCATGTGTGTAACTGGAGCAATACATGACAGCAATTTAATAACTATGTTATACTGTACATTTGCTAAAACAGTAGGCAGCAGTTTATCCTGTCATGTACTACTCCATAAATGTGCACACTACCTATCTAGATATCTCTGTAACAAAAAAAAAATACTAAAAAATGAGAAAGAAGAAAAAATTTGATAATAGAAGTATATTGAAAACCCTTTTCTAAAATGATATGCTCTGTTTGAATCAAGAAAGAAACATTGGAGTTTCATGTCTCTTTAAATAAAAATATTCCTAACTCTGGAAGTGATGTTGGATGTACAGATGTCACCAGGTTAAAATTAGAGCTTGGTTACAGGTCATGTTACTGTCAGTAATTAGGTGTTTATTTTGTGTGACTGTACTTCACTATATGCTTTTAGATCTATTATTTCTATGAGATGCACCATCATATAAGAAGGTCTGAGTGAAAAAGGATTTAACATCACTGTAATACATAATTATTAAAGTTCAATTATATCCTTTGAATTGGGTTCTCCTACATTCATATTAGTTATTTAGGCTGTAGACCTGACAAAAACAAAACAAAACAACACATTTTGTTTATCTGCTAATTAATTATCTCCAAAAACTGTAAAAAATATCCCCAAATACTGAATTACTGTAAATCTAGTTGTAACCATTACAATATAAACAACATGCAAGTTACATATGTTTATTTATATTATTTTTATTTCATATTAATATTCACACACCTAAAAGGTCACCAAATGAGTGCCACTATCCCAAATTACCTAAATGACCATAAATAATTAAAGGGACACTGTACCCAAAAACTTTCTTTCGTGATTCAGATTGAGCATGAAATTTTAAGCAACTTTCTAATTTACTCCTATTATCAAATTTTCTTCATTCTCTTGGCATCTTTATTTGAAATGCAAGAATGTAAGTTTAGATGACGGCCCATTTTTGTTGAACAACCTGGGTTGTCCTTGCTGATTGGTGGATAAATTCATCCACCAATAAAAAAGTGTTGTCCAGAGTACTGAAACCAAAAAAAAAGCTTAGATGCCTTCTTTTTCAAATAATGATAGCTAGAGAATGAAGAAAAATTGATAATAGGAGTAAATTAGAAAGTTGCTTAAAATTGCATGCATTTCTGAATTACAAAAGAAAAAATTTGGGTTCAGTGTCCCTTTAACAATTTCTGAGATGTCTTTTAGCATTTGCAATAAGATGGATAGCATATAAAAGATATCCAAGAAGTCCTTGCTATTTTGTAAATAATAATAACATTGAAAATAATGAAATACATGCTATTGTTTTTAAAATAAACTAAATAGTGATCACTGAACTTAAGTATTTAATGAAAATTATTTTTATAAAATTCAAATACAGAAATCTAAACAAGGGACAGATTACGAGTGGAGTGCAAACGTTTGTGTGCAGGTTAAATTGCACTGGTATTACAAGTCGAAAGTAAACGCAATCGCTTGGGTGCAATTCAATTTAATGCTCATTGGGTTAGCACATCCTCATAGCTGTGGTTAACTGTTTCGCAAAAGAAAAAATTATCACAAAGCACATCAAAATACATTACAAAGTACACTGAAACTTATAATAACACTAATATCTTATTAAAAAATTGCCCACAAAAGTTAGTGTTAGAAAAATAAGGCAGGCAAAGTGCTTTAACATTGAGATACATACATGTACATCTCTATGCATTTATAAGTGTAAATATGTATTTGCAGACATATATACGCATATAAACCCCTCAATACATATGTATACATATATAAACAGATATATACATGCATTGGAGCCCTTTGCAGTTAAAGGGATAGTAAACACCAAAAATGTTATTGTTTAAAAAGATAGATAATCCCTTTATTTACCATTCCCCAGTTTTATATAACTATAACACTGTTATAGAAATATACCATTTACTTCTATAATTACCTTATGTCTAAGCTTCTGCTAACTGACCCCTTATCTCAGATCTTTTGACAGACTTGCATTTCAGGCAATTGGTGTTGATTTTTAAATAACTTCACGTGCGTGAACACAATGTTATCTCCATGAAACACATGAACTAACGCCCTCTAGCTGTGAAGAACTGTCAAATGCATTCAGAAAAGAGGTGGCCTTCAAGGTCTTCGAAATTAGCATATGAGCCTACCTAGGTTTAGCTGTCAACTAAGAATAGCAAGAGAACAAAGCAAATTTGATGATAAAAGTGTCAGGGTACCAGAAATCATAGCGAGACGTTAAGTTTTGGACAAGCCAGGAGTCAAAGCCAGAGCTGGTAGTCAGATTTGCCAGGTCAGAAGCCAAAGCGAGTATTCAGACAAGTCGGGGTCAAGAACACAAAGATCAGCAGAGCCAGGAACACGCCAGGGATCAGGAACCAGAAGGGACGTCAAACAAGCCAGATTATACACTGAAACAGGAACACAGAAACTCACAAAGAAGTCTGAGACAATGCAAGGGCAAAGGCAGACTAAACTGAGGCACTTTAAATAGTAAGTGAAGACATCATAATTCTTGGACTGAACCTGTCTCTCACTGATGATGTTCTCCAGTTTGGCCATAAGAAGGTGCCTGGGTGTAGTGAGCAGCGTTACACACTCAGCAGCAGGCTAGGAGAGAGACAAGTGAGTAAAAATGGCAGCCAAGCAGCAAATAACAAACGAAAGCTGGGTGAAACTCTGACAAAAAGTAAATTTGAAAGTTGTTTAAAATTGCATGCCCTATCTGAATCATGAAGGTTTAATTTGGACTTTACTATCCCTTTAAGTAGATGAAAGCATGTGACAGCATATTTATGCAATATTCATATTTAAAAAAGTGGTATACTGTGTATTTACTGTAAATATTTCACTTTCCAATGTTCTTCACATAGGGGATTATGTTCTAATTATTTGTAAATATATATTCCTATATATATATATATATATATATATATATATATATATATATATATGTTTATATCTATAACTATATCTAATATCTATTTATTTAGATATAGATATATATTGTTTAAAAATAACATCAGATATATATATATATAGAACTGTGTATTTATGAATAAATAAAACATACTCTTCTAGTGCAGTACATTGGAATGGGAAATATTCATATTTTCATTTGGGGTTAGCACACATGAGAATATCCTATCGGGGCATGTATTTATTTTTTCTAATAAAAGTGTTTATTGGGTACTTGTAAAGCACGGCTAATCACCCATAAGGGTCTCAATGCGCTGCTCATTTTATCAATCTCGGAAGGATGAAAGGCTGAGTTGACTTTGCCGGGGATCAAACCTGCAACCCTTGGGTTGCTACAGAGCTCAGCCACAGTGCCTTAGCATGCTGACCAATCTGTCCGGCTTGACCTATCTGTCTGGGGTTTGCATACAAGTAGGGTGTTTAGTTTTTTTTCCCCCTTTTTCTCTCCTTTGACTTCTATGGGGAATTAGGTTATTTTGTGCTCGATATTGTAAGTTCGGCTTTTTGCACGCATCGGGTTAGCATGAGAGCGATAACTTTTTACTTTCAACTCGTAATACGAGCACAACCGAGGCACGCAAAAAGTTTACTTCTAGCGCAATTAGAAGTCTAGCAAAAGCGCTAAATAGTGCTCCACTCGTAATTTGGCCTAAATGAGCAATTCTTTTAAAAAGCTATTTCTTATTAATATGTCATATGTTTTAAAATCATAATAATGCACAATTGCTTCCCTCAAAATAAATACACATACAGATAGTATACCGACCAATTTTTTTTATTAATCATAGTATAATTCAAATACTCACAGGAAGAAAACAATTAAATACACAATAAAATATTAATTAAATTTGTTTTTTTTTAAAAATAAGAATAAATAAATTAAAAAGTTCAATTTGAAATGTGCATGTTTCAAAATATTAATTTTATTTTTAGTAAAGCAGAAACAAAGTATTTCCAATAAATGGTGCTCATTAAAAATATTGTTTCTGGCTATGATAATTGATGTATTTTTAATGGCAAAATAATTTGCTTCAAAATAGAATTTAAAAGAGATATGGGTTATTTGACCCATCAAGTGTATTTATTGTTCATTTTATTTTCTTTCTGTACAATATTGATGTGTAATTGCAAATGCCAATAAAAATAATAGTATTCGTGATCATATTTTTTTTCTAATAAAAGTGTTTATTACTTTCTATCTCCACTTATTCATTCTCTTATTCTTCTATATAAAATCATCCATTCCCTTTTGTGAAACAATCTTATTGTAGTATGATATAGATTTATAAGTATTTCATTTAAAATAATTATTTGTCAAGTCTGATTTCTAACAATTCTCTGCATGTGTCTATTAATGTTATGTCATAGCATGAATTTAATTTCTTAGATCTGTATCAAACATTACTTAAATTGTTTGTTGTAAATTCATGCCCTAAAGAAATCTGTGTTAGTAAATAAAATATATGTAGAAAGAGAAATAGAGAGAGCCCCTGATGTTACAAGCACTGTGGCAATATTTTAAAAAGGGTTAAATGTTTTCATTCAAGACTAAACTGCTAGACCAGGATAATATCTCCTATATGAGTGTCAGCAGATACAACTCAATTTAAAAGAACACTAAAATCAAAATTAAATGTTTATGATTCAGATAGAGCACCCAATTGTAAACAACTTTCCAAAGCTCTTCCATTATCCAAATGTGTACAATGTTTTTATATACACACTTTCTAAAGCAAAAGCTCCTACTGAGCATGTGCAAGAAATCACAGTGTATATGTATATGCATTTTGTGATTGGCTGATGGGTATCACATGATGCAGGGGGAAGGAAAATGAAACTAACTGAAATTTGTCAGAAAACAAAATCTTATATTTGTTTGAAATAGAAGTGATTTTGCATTGTCTTTATATTATGCATTTGTAGATTATGCAATTCTACTGTATTTAATGGTCCTTTAAAATTGTATACCATTTTATTTTAGTCAAATAATATAGCATATTTCACAGCAAACATATTATCATATAAATTAAAACAAAATAGGGATATTAAATAACTAAAACTTGTTAAATGACCTAAAACACATTTGAATTATGAGTAACTTTTGTTGTTTTGCAATAAATGAACATTATGAAAGAAGTCTGAATACATTAACAGCCTTATTTGATGCAATTGTTTTTTTTTTTTTTTTATAGCCAAAACCCACCTCATCACTTGCCTTACTTGGAGGAGCCAATCTTGACTTGTTACTGGAGTAGACATGGCTTGCCACAGTCATTTTGTTAGCAAAATTGCCATTGATTTGCAGCATATTATCTACTCTACTGAGACTGAAGTCATCAGTGAACACTTCCTATTTTCAGAATTAAAAAATCCACTCTTAAATTACAGAAAGGCTGGGAAATAAATAATGAAATTATATTTTAAATGTTTTTGTTTGCTGCACATAAACATTTTTTATTATGATCTCAACATGTTGTATGTCCCTTTAAAATGCAAAATTAACCCCTTAATGACCACAGCACTTTTCCATTTTCTGTCCGTTTGGGACCAAGGCTATTTTTAAATTTTTGTGCTGTTTGTGTTTAGCTGTAATTTTCCTCAAGATATCATTATTTTCATCATATCTTATAATTTACTATAAAACAAATTATAAAATATGAGGAAAAAATGGAAAAAACACACTTTTTCTAAATTTGACCCCCAACATCTGTTACACATCTACAACCACCAAAGAAACAACCATGCTAAATAGTTTCTAAATTTTGTCCTGAGTTTAGAAATACCCAATGTTTACATGTTCTTTGCTTTTTTTGCAAGTTAAAGGGCAATAAGTACAAGTAGCACTTTGCTATTTCCAAACAACTTTTTTTCAAAATTAGCGCTAGTTACATTAGGACACTGATATCTTTCAGGAATACCTGAATATCCCTTGACATGTATATATACATTTTTTTAGAAGACATCCCAAAGTATTGATCTAGGCCCATTTTGGTATGTTTCATGCCACCATTTCACCGCCAAATGAGATCAAATAAAAAAAATTGTTCACTTTTTCACAATTTTTTTCAAAAACCTTAGGTTTCTCACTGAAATTATTTGCAAACAACTTGTGCAATTGTGGCACAAATGGTTGTAAATGCTTCTCTGGGATCCCCTTTGTTCATAAATAGCAGACATATATGGCTTTGGCATTTTTTTTTTTTGGTAATTAGAAGGCCGTTAAATGCCACTGCGCTCAAAATGTGTATTATGCCCAGCAGTGGAGGGGTTAATTAGGGAGCATGTAGGGAGCTTCTAGGGTTAATTTTAGCTTTAGTTTAGTGTAGTAGACAACCACAAGAATTGATCTAGGCCCATCTTGGTATATTTCCCCCACCCCACAATTGTCCACGCCATCTTAAGTACTGGCAGAAAGTCTGCCAGTACTAAAATAAAAGGTATTTTTTTTAAAATGTATATTTTTTAGCATATTTACATATGCTGATGTGTAGGATTCCCCCCTTAGCCCCCAACATCCCTGATCCCCCCCAAACAGCTCTCTAACCCTCCCCCTCTACCTTACTGGGAACCATCTTGGGTACTGGCAGCTGTCTGCCAGTACCCAGTTACTGCAAAAAATGCCTTTTTATTATTTTTTCTTTTTTTTTTTTCTGTAGTGTAGCTTCCCCCCAAAGAACAACCCCCCTCCCAGATCACTTCGATTTGTAATTTTTTTTACTTTTTCCCAACTTTTATTTTCAATAGTTTTCTGTAGTGTAGCCGTTCCCACCCGCATCCACCCTGTGCACGCACCTGCCCTGCGCCCCCCAGCGATCCCGCCCACGATCCTGCCCCCCTCGACATCATATGGCCCATCGATGGCCGCCCACCCACCTCCCACGTAAGCTCCCACCCACCAATGATACCGGCCATTGATGTCCGGTGCAGAGAGGGCCACAGAGTGGCTCTCTCTGCATCGGATGGCCAAGGGGGGTTATTGCAGGATGCCTCGATATCGAGGCATCACTGCAATAATCGGAAAGCGTCTGGAAGCGATCAGGATCACTTCCAGCTGCTTTCCAGACCAAGGACGTACGCCAAACGTCCTCGGTCATTAACTGTATTTTTTTTGAGGATGTATGGTGTACGTCCTTGGTCGTTAAGGGGTTAAAGGGGCACTGAACCCAAATTTTTTCTTGAGCATGAAATTTTAAGCAACTTTCTAATTTACTCCTATTATCAAATTTTCTTTATTCTCTTGGTATATTTATTTGAAATGCAAGAATGTAAGTTTAGATGCCGGCCCCTTTTTTGTGAACAACCTGGGTTGTCCTTGCTGATTGGTGGATAAATTAATCCACCAATAAAAATGTGCTTTCCATAGTTCTGAACCAAAAAAAAAAGCTTAGATGCCTTCTTTTTCAAATAAAGATAGCAAGAGAACAAAGAAAAATTGATAATAGGAGTAAATGAGAAAGTTGCTTAAAATTGCATGCTCTATTTGAATCATGAAAGAAAAAATCTGGGTTCAGTGTCCCTTTAACTTTGTCTTCAATCCCACACAATTTTAATGTTAAATGAAGAGCTACACAGAAGTTAGTCAGAGCCACTCACAGGAGCATTTTCTCCTCCATGCTTTGGCCTATACAAAATGTCTTCTAACTTCTGGCTATTCCAATACTGGAGGTTCAGCTTAGAACCTCTGCTCCAAAGTGAATGTAGAAAAACTGTTTTACTTTCATAAAAAGTTTAAATATTTAAAAAAAAAAAAAAATGATTGCAATAAAAATAACTGCTACAACTCTAAGTAGCAGAAATAATTCCAATGTTTATGTAAAATAGTAATCCCTTTTAATATATGAAATTAGATGGTGTCATAGAATGAAGATTTCAATTATTTAACTTATGTAAATTTGGTTCCTACTATGGGGTCGATCACAATCTATCAGCTGAGTCCTTTTTGGCTCTATTTCTGGACAATCTTTAAACTACGCGCTACGGAATTTTGGCGGCGCTATGCAAATAAATGATAATAATAATAACTCTGCAATCACAATAGTGTGATTTCGACACTTTCCCGCACCTGCGATCTTGTTTTTGGATCCTTACTAAAAGCCCTATTTTTACTATGGGAATGAAAAGTTTTCAGCGATCATAATCCATTTTTGAAAGACTTTCAAACACCTTCTTTGAAACCAGTTCTTACTTTTTAAATTTGACACCTTAATGCACTTAATAAAGCCCCTCTCCAGTGGTCAGGGCACACAGTTACATATGTATAGGTTCATATGCATGTGCCGTGGTCTTGATACTGTTATAACAATAAAGTTAATTTTTTTATCTGACACTTAGGCCTCTAGTTATCAAGGTCTGTCGGACCTGATCCAACCGTGTGGATGAGGTCCGACAGACCTCGCTGAATACGGCGAGCAATAGGCTCGGCCCCTGCAGACTCGTGGCCAATCGGCCGCCAGCAGGGGGTGTCAATCAACACGATCGTACTTTCCGGCGATGTCTGTCTGCCTGCTCAGAGCAGGTGGACAGGTTATGGAGCAGAACTGCTGTTTCTGGCGAGCCTGCAGGCTCGCCTGAAACACGGGTCATCAAGCTCCATTCGGAGCTTGATAAATATGCCCCACGGTGTCTTTTCTACTTTGTTGCTGTGTCATCGCTGGATTCCGGTTTTTACTGGAGTAAGTTACTACTAAATATATTAGCAAGTGAATTATTTTACTCTGATTGGAGCCTCTATTTCTTTCTCCCAGTTTTGGTTGAAACATAAAGTACACAAGTGGGTCCAACTTGTCCAAATCGGCTGAACATCCATAATATATGGAGTGAGTATACTGCACATATAACAGTTGGCTTAAATATATTGGTTAAGTAGTTTTTTCTTTCATCTCGTGGAAATCTCCACCTTGATTGTTATAACAGTATCAAGACCAGCGCCATCTATACATTCAACGATCTACATTGTTCAGTCTTTTGGGAGAGACTGTAAGAGGGCAGCAGTCTGCATCATTAGGAGAGTATTGTTTCTTTGTCATCTGTGCAAGATTATTGTATATAACATCTTATTATAATCTGTATTTTTGTTGTATATTCATATGCATGTGCATATGTGCTGAGTATATGATATCCTGTACAGCTAAAGGGATCTGTAGGGCTCCTAAATCTACAAATGGCATGAAGAAATCTCTTTCTGTTAATGTCACACTTGCTCTATTATGATTGTCACTAACAGTGCTGGCATTTTTATAACCGGTCCGGCCTACAGAAATCTGTTTCATTATTGAACTCAAGTTCATGAAGGCTCTATCCCATTTAGGAGTTCAATAATGTAGAAGCTAGCACTGTAAAACAAACTGTTGTTACTGTGTTTGGACTTAACATTCATGAAGGTGCATCCCCTATGAAAAACCCTGCAACAAAGGCACAATCTTGTTTCAACAACTTCTATGCAGATAGTATGTTGCGAGGGAACGGGTTTATGCCTTACATTTAAAATCCACTTGTATATCATAAGTAGAGATGTCACGAATAGTTCGCCAGCGAATAGTTCCCGGTGAACATAGCATGTTCGCGTTCGCCGTGGCGGGCGAACATATGCAATGTTCGGTCCGCAACCTATTCGTCATCATTGAGTAAACTTTGACCCTGTACCTCACAGTCAGCAGACACATTCCAGCCAATCAGCAGCAGACATTCCATCCCAGACCCTCCCACCTCCTGGACAGCATCCATTTTAGATTCATTCGGAAGCTGCATTCTTAGTGAGAGGAGGGACAGTGTAGCTGCTGCTGATTTAATAGGGAAATCTATAGCTAGGCTAGTGTATTCAGTGTCCACTACAGTCCTGAAGGACTCATCTGATCTATGCTGTAAGCACAGCACCTCAAAAAGCCCTTTTTAGGGCTAGAACATCAGTCTGCTTTTTTTTTTTCCTGTGTAATCTAATTGCAGTTGCCTGCCTGCCAGCATGTGTGTCAGGCTCACAGTGTATACTGTGCCAACTTGTCCAATGCCACCACTCATATCTGGTGTAACAGTAGTGTACATTTAAAAAAAAAAAAACTTTTTTGACTGTGAAATAATAGCAGACAGCTGCCAATACCCAAGATGGCCGCCAATAAGGCAGATGGGGAGGGTTAGAGAGCTGTTTTGGGGGGGATCAGGGAGGTTGGGGCTAAGGGGGATGCTACATCACAGCATATGCAAATATGCTAAAAAAATTAAAAAAATTTAAAAACCTTTTATTTTAGTACTGGCAGACTTTCTGCCAGTACTTAAGATGGCGGGGACAATTGTGGGATGGGGGAGGGAAGGGAGCTGTTTGGGAGGGATCAGGGGGTCTGAAGTGTCAGGTGGGAGGCTAATCTCTACACTAAAGCTAAAATTAACCGTGCAAGCTCCCTACAAATTACCTAATTAACCCCTTCACTGCTAGCCATAAAACACGTGAGATTAGCAGCAGCATTTAGCGGTCTTCTAATTACCAGAAAGCAATGCCAAAACCATATATGTCTGCTATTTCTGAACAAAGGGGTTCCCAGAGAAGCATTTACAACCATTTGTGCCATAATTGCACAAGCTGTTTGTAAATAATTTCAGTGAGAAAACTAAAATTGCGAGAACATTTTTTTTTTTTTTAAATTTGATCCCATTTGGCGGTGAAATGGTGGCATGAAATATACCAAAATGGGCCTAGATCAATACTTTGGGTTGTCTACTACACTACACTTAAGCTAAAATTAACTCTACAAGCTCCCTACATGCTCCCTAATTAACCCCTTCACTGCTGGGCATAAAACACGTGTGGTGCGCAGTGGCATTTAGCAGTCTTCTAATTACATAAAAACAACGCCAAAGCCATATAAGTCTGCTATTTCTGAACAAAGGGGATCCCAGAGAAGCATTTACAACCATTTATGCCATAATTGCATAAGTTGTTTGTAAATAATTTCTGCGAGAAACCTAAAGTTTGTGAAAAAGTGAACAATTTTTTTTATTTGATCGCATTTGGCGGTGAAATGGTGGCATGAAATATACCAAAATGGGCCTAGATCAATACTTTGGGTTGTCTACTACACTGCACTTAAGCTAAAATTAACTCTACAAGCTCCCTACATGCTTCCTAATTAACCCCTTCACTGCTGGGCATAAAACACGTGTGGTGCGCAGTGGCATTTAGCAGCCTTCTAATTACCAAAAAGCATCGCCAAAGCCATATAAGTCTGCTATTTCTGAACAAAGGGAATCCCATAGAAGCATTAACAACCATTTATGCCATAATTGCATATGTTGTTTGTAAATAATTTCTGTGAGAAACCTAAAGTTTGTGAAAAATTGAACAATTTTTTTTTTTATTTGATCGCATTTGGCGGTGAAATGGTGGCATTAAATATACCAAAATGGGCCCAGATCAATACTTTGGATTGTCTACTACACTACACTTAAGCTAAAATTAACTCTACAAGCTCCCTACATGCTTCCTAATTAACCCCTTCACTGCTGGGCATAAAACACGTGTGGTGCGCAGTGGCATTTAGCAGTCTTCTAATTACATAAAAACAACGCCAAAGCCATATAAGTCTGCTATTTCTGAACAAAAGGGATCCCAGAGAAGCATTTACAACCATTTATGCCATAATTGCATAAGTTGTTGGTAAATAATTTCTTAGAGAAACCTAAAGTTTGTGAAAAAGTGAACAATTTTTTTTTATTTGATCGCATTTGGCGGTGAAATGGTGGCATGAAATATACCAAAATGGGCATAGATCAATACTTTGGGATGTCTTCTAAAAAAAATATATACATGTCAAGGGATATTCAGGTATTCCTGACAGATATCAGGCTTCCAATGTAACTAGCGTTCATTTTGAAAAAAAGTGGTTTTGAAATAGCAAAGTGCTTCTTGTATTTATTTCCCTATAACTTGCAAAAAAAGCAAAGAACATGTTAACATTGGGTATTTCTAAACTCAGGACAAAATTTAGAAACTATTTAGCATGGTTGTTTTTTGGTGGTTGTAGATGTGTAACAGATTTTGGGGGTCAAAGTTAGAAAAAGTGTGTTTTTTTTTTCATTTTTTAATCATATTTTATAATGTTAGGTGATTTATGCCCTTTATGGATTAAAAGCAGACATTGGGGGGTAGTTATCAAGCCGTCAACCTCAAATACGCTGAAATTCCGCAGCGTATTTGTGGAGAGGCTGATTCGTCTTAGTTATCAAAGGCTCGAGACCGTCAAAAGTAGAATTTTGTGACGTAAACTTCGATCCGCCGGACTCAGTCTGACACAGATCGATTCTTACGTCACTCCAGATGTTCCGCACACAAGTGCGGCACAATCTCACTACTTTTGCTAGTTATCAAATGACTAGCAGGTACGCTCGGCACTTTTACGGCCCAGCTTACCTGGTTTTCAAACCGCCACCCCTGGAGGCGGCGGATCCCATAGGAAAAAATGGGAGTCTGACCATAGCGAAAGTACAAGTTCGCTGCTGCCAGACATCCCATTGATTCCTATGGGAGATGTCTACACCTAACACCCTAACATGTACCCCAAGTCTAAACACCTCTAATCTGTCCCCCCTACACCGCCGCAACTAAATAAAGTTATTACCCCCTAAACCGCCGCTCCCGGAGCCCATCGCAAGCTACTCTATACATATTAACCCATAAACCGCCGCTCCAGGAGCCCACCGCAACTATGATAAATGTCTTAACCCCTAAACCGCTGCTCCCGGAGCCCACCGCCACCTACATTATACCTAGTAACCCTTATCCTGCCCCCCCTATACCGCCGCCCCCTATAATAAATTTATTAACCCCTATCCTGCCCCCCCTACACCGTCGCCACCTATAATAAATTTATTAACCCCTATCCTGCCCCCCCTACACCGTCGCCACCTATAATAAATGTATTAACCTCTAAACCGCTGCTCCCTGAACCTGCCGCAACCTATATTAAACTTATTAACCCCTAATCTGCCCCCCCTACACCGTCGCCACTGCAATAAAATTATTAACCCCTAAACCTAAGTCTAACACTAACCCTAACGCCCCCCTAACTTAAATATTAATTAAATAAATCTAAATAATATTTCTATTATTAACTAAATTAATCCTATTTAAAACGTAATACTTACCTTTAAAATAAACCCTAATATAGCTACAATATAAATAATAATTATATTGTAGCTATCTTAGGATTTATTTTTATTTTACAGGCAACTTTCAATTTATTTTAACTAGGTACAATATCTATTAAATAGTTATTAACTATTTAATAGTTACCTAGCTAAAATAAACTGAAATTTACCTGTAAAATAAATCCTAACCTAAGTTACAATTATACCTAACACTACACTATACTTTAATAAATTATTCCTATTTAAAACTAAATACTTACCTGTAAAATAAACCCTAATATAGCTACAATATAAATAATAATTATATTGTAGCTATCTTAGGATTTATATTTATTTTACAGGTAACTTTGTATTTATTTTAGCTAGTTAGAATAGTTATTAAATAGTTATTAACTATTTAATAACTACCTAGCTAAAAGAAATACAAAATTACCTGTAAAATAAATCCTAACCTAAGTTACAATTAAACCTAATACTACACTATCATTAAATTAATTAAATAAACTACCTACAAATAACTACAATTAAATACAATTATATAAACTAACTAAAGTACAAAAAATAAAAAAAGCTAAGTTACAAAAAATAAAAAAATAAGTTACAAACATTTTAAAAATATTACAACAATTTTAAGCTACTTACACCTAATCTAAGCCCCCTAATAAAATAACAAACCCCCCAAAATAAAAAAATGCCCTACCCTATTCTAAATTAAATAAAGTTCAAAGCTCTTTTACCTTACCAGCCCTTAAAAGGGCCATTTGTGGGGGCATGCCCCAAAAAGTTCAGCTCTTTTGCCTGTAAAAGAAAAATACAACCCCCCCAACATTAAAACCTACCACCCACATACCCCTAATCTAACCCAAACCCCCCTTACAAAAACCTAACACTAATCCCCTGAAGATCATCCTACCTTGAGTCGTCTTCACTCAGCCAAGCAGCGATGGAACCGAAGTGGACATCCGGAGCAGAAGAAGTTAATCCTCCAAGCGGCGCTGAAGAAATCTTCCATCCGATGAAGTCATCATCCAGGCGGCACTGAAGAAGTCTTCGATCCGGGCGATGTCATCTTCCAAGAGGCGCTGAAGAGGTCTTCTATCCGGGCGATGTCATCTTCCAAGCCGGGTCTTGAATCTTCCTCCCGCTGACGCGGAACATCCTTCTTCACCGACGGACTACGACGAATGAAGGCTCCTTTAAGGGACGTCATCCAAGATGGCGTCCCCTCAATTCCGATTGGCTGATAGGATTTTATCAGCCAATCGGAATTAAGGTAGGAAAAATCTGATTGGCTGATGGAATCAGCCAATCAGATTGAGCTCGCATTCTATTGGCTGATCGGAACAGCCAATAGAATGTGAGCTCAATCTGATTGGCTGATTCCATCAGCCAATCAGATTTTTCCTACCTTAATTCCGATTGGCTGATAAAATCCTATCAGCCAATCGGAATTGAGGGGACGCCATCTTGGATGACGTCCCTTAAAGGAGCCTTCATTCGTCGTAGTCCGTCGGTGAAGAAGGATGTTCCGCGTCGGCGGGAGGAAGATTCAAGACCCGGCTTGGAAGATGACATCGCCCGGATAGAAGACCTCTTCAGCGCCTCTTTGAAGATGACATCGCCCGGATCGAAGACTTCTTCAGCGCCGCCTGGATGATGACTTCATCGGATGGAAGATTCTTCAGCGCCGCTTGGAGGATTAACTTCTTCAGCTCCGGATGTCCACTTCGGTTCCATCGCTGCTCGGCTGAGTGAAGACGACTCAAGGTAGGATGATCTTCAGGGGATTAGTATTAGGTTTTTGTAAGGGGGGTTTGGGTTAGATTAGGGGTATGTGGGTGGTGGGTTTTAATGTTGGGGGGGTTGTATTTTTCTTTTACAGGCAAAAGAGCTGAACTTTTTGGGGCATGCCCCCACAAATGGCCCTTTTAAGGGCTGGTACGGTAAAAGAGCTTTGAACTTTATTTAATTTAGAATAGGGTAGGGCATTTTTTTATTTTGGGGGGGTTTGTTATTTTATTAGGGGGCTTAGATTAGGTGTAAGTAGCTTAAAATTGTTGTAATATTTTTAAAATGTTTGTAACTTATTTTTTTATTTTTTGTAACAGCTTTTTTTATTTTTTGTACTTTAGTTAGTTTATGTAATTGTATTTAATTGTAGTTATTTGTAGGTAGTTTATTTAATTAATTTAATGATAGTGTAGTATTAGGTTTAATTGTAACTTAGGTTAGGATTTATTTTACAGGTAATTTTGTATTTCTTTTAGCTAGGTAGTTATTAAATAGTTAATAACTATTTAATAACTATTCTAACTAGCTAAAATAAATACAAAGTTACCTGTAAAATAAATATCAATCCTAAAATAGCTACAATATAATTATTATTTATATTGTAGCTATATTAGGGTTTATTTTACTTGTAAGTATTTAGTTTAAATAGGAATAATTTATTAAAGTATAGTGTAGTGTTAGGTGTAATTATAACTTAGGTTAGGATTTATTTTACAGGTAAATTTCAGTTTATTTTAGCTAGGTAATCTATTAAATAGTTAATAACTATTTAATAGCTATTGTACCTAGTTAAAATAAATTGAAAGTTGCCTGTAAAATAAAAATAAATCCTAAGATAGCTACAATATAATTATTATTTATATTGTAGCTATATTAGGGTTTATTTTAAAGTTAAGTATTTAGTTTTAAATAGGATTAATTTAGTTAATAATAGAAATATTATTTAGATTTATTTAATTAATATTTAGGTTAGGGGGGCGTTAGGGTTAGACTTAGATTTAGGGGTTAATAATTTTATTACAGTGGCGGCGGTGTAGTGGGGGGCAGGATAGGGGTTAATAAATTTATTATAGGTGAAGACGGTGTAGGGGGGGCAGGATAGGGGTTAATAGGTTTAATATAGGTTGCGGCGGGTTCAGGGAGTGGCGGTTTAGGGGTTAAACTATTTATTTAGTTGCGGCGAGGTGCGGGATCAGCAGGATAGGGGTTAATAATTTTATTATAGAGGGCGACGGTATAGGGGGGGCAGGATAGGGGTTACTAGGTATACTGTAGGTGGCAGCGGTGTCCGGGAGCGGCGGTTTAGGGGTTAATACATTTATAAGAGATGCGGCAGGGTCTAGGAGCGGCGGTTTAGGGGTTAATACATTTATAAGAGTTGTGACAGGGTCTAGGAGCGGCGGTTTAGGGGTTAGTAACTTTATTGAGTTGCGGGAGGCTCCGGGGGCGCCGGTATAGGGATAGAACAGTGTAGTTTGTGTGAGTGCTTAGTGACAGGCTAGCAATAAAGCTGGGAAAAAGCCGAAGAGCAGCGAGATCGGATGAGTGATAACTCTCACAGTCCGCTGCTCATCGCCCCGCGGCTTTTTGACAGCTTTATTTGATAACTTAGGCAAACGTATTCAAGGTCCACGGCGGCGAAGGTAGGCGAGCTTAGGCGGGCGTATTGGGCCGGCGAAGGCAGAAAAGTAGACGGCTTGATAACTACCCCCCTCTGCATCAACTATGTAATTTTCCATGGGAGTTTTGCCATGGATCCCCCTCCGGATTGCCACAGTCCAGGTGTTAGTCCCCTTGAAACAACTTTTCCATCACTATTGTGGCCAGAAAGAGTTCCTGTGGGTTTTAAAATTCGCCTGCCTATTGAAGTCTATGGCGGTTCACCCGGTTCGCCCATTCGCGGACATTTGCGGAAGTTTGCATTCGCCGTTTGCAAACCGAAAATTTTATGTTCGCGACATCACTAATCATAAGTCCTATTAATAAACAAACTTGTTGTCTCCATTTTGGTTTTATATCACAATAAACCAGAAACGGTGCATTTACAAACAAAAAATATAAATATTGTAGAAAGCAATACTTGTCAAATATTAAAAAACATAATTTATGAAAGAACTTACCTGATAAATTCATTTCTTTCATATTAGCAAGAGTCCATGAGCTAGTGACGTATGGGATATACATTCCCACCAGGAGGGGCAAAGTTTCCCAAACCTCAAAATGCCTATAAATACACCCCTCACCACACCCACAAATCAGTTTAACGCATAGCCAAGAAGTGGGGTGATAAGACAAAAGTGTGAAAGCATAAAAAAAATAAGGAATTGGAATAATTGTGCTTTATACAAAAAAATCATAACTACCACAAAAAGGGTGGGCCTCATGGACTCTTGCTAATATGAAAGAAATGAATTTATCAGGTAAGTTCTTACATAAATTATGTTTTCTTTCATGTAATTAGCAAGAGTCCATGAGCTAGTGACGTATGGGATAATGACTACCCAAGATGTGGATCTTCCATGCAAGAGTCACTAGAGAGGGAGGGATAAAATAAAGACAGCCAATTCCGCTGAAAATAATCCACACCCAAAATAAAGTTTAAATCTTATAATGAAAAAAACTGAAATTATAAGCAGAAGAATCAAACTGAAACAGCTGCCTGAAGTACTTTTCTACCAAAAACTGCTTCAGAAGAAGAAAACACATCAAAATGGTAGAATTTAGTAAAAGTATGCAAAGAAGACCAAGTTGCTGCTTTGCAAATCTGATCAACCGAAGCTTCATTCCTAAACGCCCAGGAAGTAGAAACTGACCTAGTAGAATGAGCTGTAATCCTTTGAGGCGGAGTTTTACCCGACTCGACATAAGCATGATGAATTAAAGATTTCAACCAAGATGCCAAAGAAATGGCAGAGGCCTTCTGACCTTTCCTAGAACCGGAAAAGATAACAAATAGACTAGAAGTCTTTCGGAAATTCTTAGTAGCTTCAACATAATATTTCAAAGCTCTAACTACATCCAAAGAATGCAATGATCTCTCCTTAGAATTCTTAGGATTAGGACACAATGAAGGAACCACAATTTCTCTACTAATGTTGTTAGAATTCACAACCTTAGGTAAAAATTTAAAAGAAGTTCGCAACACCGCCTTATCCTGATGAAAAATCAGAAAAGGAGACTCACAAGAAAGAGCAGATAATTCAGAAACTCTTCTAGCAGAAGAGATGGCCAAAAGAAACAAAACTTTCCAAGAAAGTAATTTAATGTCCAGTGAATGCATAGGTTCAAATGGAGGAGCTTGAAGAGCCCCAGAACCAAATTCAAACTCCAAGGAGGAGAAATTGACTTAATAACAGGTTTTATACGAACCACAGCTTGTACAAAACAATGAATATCAGGAAGATTAGCAATCTTTCTGTGAAAAAGAACAGAAAGAGCAGAGATTTGTCCTTTCAAGGAACTTGCAGACAAATCTTTTATCCAAACCATCCTGAAGAAACTGTAAAATTCTCGGAATTCTAAAAGAATGCCAGGAAAAATGATGAGAAAGACACCAAGAAATGTAAGTCTTCCAGACTCGATAATGTATCTTCCTAGATACAGATTTACGAGCATGTAACATAGTATTAATCACAGAGTCAGAGAAACCTCTTTGACTAAGAATCAAGCGTTCAATCTCCATACCTTCAAATTTAAGGATTTGAGATCCTGATGGAAAAAAGGACCTTGTGACAGAAGGTCTGGTCTTAACAGAAGAGTCCACGGTTGGCAAGAGGCCATTCGGACAAGATCCGCATACCAAAACCTGTGAGGCCATGCTGGAGCCACCAGCAGAATAACGAACATTGTTTCAGAATCTTGGAGATTACTCTTGGAAGAAGAACTAGAGGCGGAAAGATATAGGCAGGATGATACTTCCAAGGAAGTGACAATGCATCCACTGCTTCCGCCTGAGGATCCCTGGATCTGGACAGATACCTGGGAAGTTTCTTGTTTAGATGAGAAGCCATCAGATCTATTTCTGGAAGTCCCCACATTTGAACAATCTGAAGAAATACCTCTGGGTAAAGAGACCATTTGCCCGGATGTAACGTTTGGCGACTGAGATAATCCGCTTCCCAATTGTCTATACCTGGGATATGAACCGCAGAAATTAGACAGGAGCTGGATTCCGCCCATACCAGTATTCAAGATACTTCTTTCATAGCCAGAGGACTGTGGGTCCCTCCTTGATGATTGATATATGCCACAGATGTGACATTGTCTGTCTGAAAACAAATGAACGATTCTCTCTTTAGAAGAGGCCATGACTGAAGAGCTCTGAAAATTGCACGGAGTTCCAAAATATTGATGGGTAATCTCACCTCCTGAGATTCCCAAACCCCTTGTGCTGTCAGAGACCCCCAAACAGCTCCCCAACCTGTCAGACTTGCATCTGTTGAAATCACAGTCTAGGTCGGAAGAACAAAAGAAGCCCCCTGAACTAAACAATGGTGATCTGTCCACCACGTCAGAGAGTGTCGTACAATCAGTTTTAAAGATATCAATTGAGATATCTTTGTGTAATCCCTGCACCACTGGTTCAGCATACAGAGCTGAAGAGGTCGCATGTGAAAACGAGCAAAGGGGATCGCGTCTGATGCAGCAGTCATAAGACCTAGAATTTCCATGCATAAGGCTACCGAAGGGAATGATTGAGACTGAAGGTTTCGACAAGCTGAAATCAATTTTAGACGTCTCTTGTCCGTTAGTGACAGAGTCATGGACACTGAATCTATCTGGCAACCTAAAAAGGTTACCCTTGTCTGAGGAATCAATAAAAAAACTTTTCGGTAAATTGATCCACCAACCATGATCTTGAAGAAACAATACAAGTCGATTCGTATGAGATTCTGCTAAATGTGAAGACTGAGCAAGTACCAAGATATCGTCCAAATAAGGAAATACCACAATACCCTGTTCTCTGATTACAGACAGAAGGGCACCAAGAACCTTTGTAAAAATCCTTGGAGCTGTTGCTAGGCCAAACGGCAGAGCCACAAACTGGTAATGCTTGTCTAGGAAAGAGAATCTCAGAAACTTAAAGTGATCTGGATGAATCGGAATATGCAGATATGCATCCTGTAAATCTATTGTGGACATATAATGCCCTTGCTGAACAAAAGGCAGGATAGTCCTTATAGTTACCATTTTGAATGTTGGTATCCTTACATAACGATTCAATATTTTTAAATCCAGAACTGGTCTGAAGGAATTCTCCTTCTTTGGTACAATGAAGAGATTTGAATAAAACCCCAGTCCCTGTTCCAGAAATGGAACTGGCATAATTACTCCAGCCAACTCTTGATCTTAAACATATTTCAGAAATGCTTGAGCCTTCGCTGGATTTACTGGGACACGGGAAAGAAAAAATCTTTTTGCAGGAGGCCTTATCTTGAAGCCAATTCTGTACCCTTCTGAAACAATGTTCTGAATCCAAAGATTGTGAATTGAATTGATCCAAATTTCTTTGAAAAATTGTAATCTGCCCCCTACCAGCTGGGCTGGAATGAGGGCTGCACCTTCATGTGGACTTTGGATCTGGCTTTGGTTTTCTAAAAGGCTTGGATTTATTCCAGACTGGAGATGGTTTCCAAACTGATACCGCTCCTGTGGGTGAAGGATCAGGCTTTTGTTCCTTATTGTGACGAAAGGAACGAAAACGATTATTAGACCTAAATTTACCTTTAGATTTTTTATCCTGTGGTAAAAAAGTTCCTTTCCCTCCAGTAACAGTTGAGATAATAGAATCCAACTGTGAACCAAATAATTTATTACCCTGGAAAGAAAGGGAAAGCAAAGTTGACTTAGAAGACATATCAGCATTCCGAGTTTTAAGCCATAAAGCTCTTCTAGCTAAAATGGCTAGAGACATATACCTGACATCAACCCTAATGATATCAAAGATGGCATCACAAATAAAGTTATTAGCATGTTGAAGAAGATTAATAATGCTATGAGAATTATGATCTGTTACTTGTTGCGCTAAAGCTTCTAACCAAAAAGTTGAAGCTGCAGCAACATCCACTAAAGATATAGCAGGTCTAAGAAGATTACCTGAACATAAGTAAGCTTTTCTTCGAAAGGATTCAATTTTCCTATCTAAAGGATCCTTAAAGGAAGTACTATCTTCCATAGGAATAGTAGTACGTTTAGCAAGAGTAGAGATAGCCCCATCAACCTTAGGGATTTTGTCCCAAAACTCTAATCTGTCAGATGGCACAGGATATAATTGCTTAAAACGTTTAGAAGGAGTAAATGAATTACCCAAATTATTCCATTCCCTGGAGATTACTTCAGAAATAGCATCAGGGACAGGAAAAACTTCTGGAATAACTACAGGAGATTTAAAAACCTTATTTAAGTGTTTAGATTTAGTATCAAGAGGACCAGAATCCTCTATTTCTAATGCAATTAAGACTTCTTTAAGTAAAGAACAAATAAATTCCATTTTGAATACATATGAAGATTTATCAGCATCAACCTCTGAAACAGAATCCTCTGAACCAGAGGAATCATTATCAGAATCAGAATGATGATGTTCATTTAAAAATTCATCTGAAAAATGAGAAGTTTTAAAAGACCTTTTACGTTTACTAGAAGGAGGAATAACAGACATAGCCTTCTTAATGGATTTAGAAACAACATCTCTTATGTTAACAGGAACACTCTGAGTATTAGATGTTGATGGAACAACAACAGGTAATGTGACATTACTAAAGGAAATATTATCTGCATTAACAAGTTTGTCATGACATTCATTACAAACAACAGCTGGAGGAACAGATACCACAAGCTTACAGCAAATACACTTAACTTTGGTAGATCCAGCACTAGGCAGCGATTTTCCAGAAGTATCTTCTGACTCAGGGTCAATCTGGGACATCTTGCAATATGTAATAGAATAAAATTAGAGAAAATACTAACAGCGCTACTGTTTGCAATTGGAGGCACCCGTCTATAGTGACCCTGGGTATTATCCAGATAGAGTAATTTAAGGTATTTTTAAGTATTAATTTGCAAATAGGGTTAATATAAATGCAAATACAAAGAGAAAATATTATACACAGCAATTATCGTCAGAAAAATTAATAGAAAACACTGGAAATAAAAATTGCAGTTAAAATGTCATACACGTCTCCTAATATAAGCGTGTAGCCACAAACAAAGTTACAATTAGTCCTTTACCGCTCCGTATTTGTACCACAATTGTTCTTTTATAGTTTTTTTGGCAGTGGTTCCCAAGGCAAACAAGATACAAAAAAATGATTACAGACCGCACTTGGTTCAGTTCAGGTTGAAGCTGTTTTGCCGATGTCCACAGCGAGTACGAGGAAGGAGCGGGTGTCTCCTTACACAAACTCCACAGATCTTGCTTGAATCTGATCAGGTGCTGCTGGTGTATCACGGGGCTTCCACTGTGTGCGTCCCGTAGAGGCAAAAACTATGTATAGGAGAAACAAGAAAACAGCGCATCCACGATTCACAGTAGAGTTTATTCAGGAGACACACCTACATAAATAAAATTGCACTTAAGATAATGATGATAAAAATGCCTGTAGCTCAAAATTTAGCTTGATGGTTATAATCCTGAGCAGTCCATACAGAAGTTTCCTCTTTATGCCGACCAGCAGCTTCCAATTCGACCTCCCTGCTCAGGCTTAAATACAGCAACTTTTTCAAATACAAAAATTTAAAACACAATATTCCTCATATCTAGGGAATATTGAACACCCAACGCGTTTCCTCTGCTCACAGGCAGACTTTCTCAAGGGACATGTATTGTATGACTGATTCTATTCTCAGACCAAACTTAAACTTTCAAATTTTCCCGCACTCACTACCTGTTTGTGGGAGGGTAACTAGTATACCATATTACCCTTAATACATAGGCACTAGTACCACAAATAGTCACAGAGATGTGCATTCTATGTCTTCACCTATTCCCTAACATAAAGAAAAGAAAAGAGAGAATCACCAATATATAAAATATTTTTAAATTATAAAACCTATTACGAAACCTATTAAAAGTTCTTTTTTAAAAAACTAACTTAATCTCACTTATGGTATTTGACCCCCATTTCATATTGCACTTAATTCATACATTTATGCTTCATGAAAATATAAACTTAATAGTCGTAGCAGATGGTAAAAAATAATAATGGAAAAATTGATGTAAAATAAAAGAACCTAATAAAAGAACCTAATAAAAGATTATACACACTTCCGTATACTTCTCTATTATTGCACCTGTTTATGAACATTTGAGAAGTATTTATTTAATTCATGATGCCCTAATTCATAAATGCCTGCAAATCAATATCAATATTCAGGCCTTTTGGGTCCAGGCAATCCAGGCGATGTATCCATTTTGTCTCACATTTCCTAAGTAATAGTAACCTTCTATTTGGACATTTGGCATTTTTATCATCATTATCTTGTAAGTGCAATTTTATTTATGTAGGTGTGTCTCCTGAATAAACTCTACTGTGAATCGTGGATGCGCTGTTTTCTTGTTTCTCCTATATGTAATAGAATAAACAACATATAAAGCAAAATTGATCAAATTCCTTAAATGACAGTTTCAGGAATGGGAAAAAATGCCAGTGAACAAGCTTCTAGCAACCAGAAGCAATAAACAAAGAGACTTAAATAATGTGGAGACAATAGTGACGCCCATATTTTTTAGCGCCAAAAAAGACGCCCACATTATTTGGTGCCTAAATGCTTTTGGCGCCAAAAATGACGCCACTTCCGGAACGCCGACACTTTTGGCGCAAAAAAACGTCAAAAATGATGCAACTTCCGGCGACACGTATGACGCCGGAAACCAAGAAAAAAAATTTGCGCCAAAAAAGTCAGCGCCAAGAATGACGCAATAAAATGAAGCATTTTCAGCCCCCACGAGCCTAACAGCCCACAGGGAAAAAGTCAAATTTTAAGGTAAGAAAAAAATTGATTTATTCATATGCATTATCCCAAATATGAAACTGACTGTCTGAAATAAGGAACGTTGAACATCCTGAATCAAGGCAAATAAATGTTTGAACACATATATTTAGAACTTTATATAAAAGTGCCCAACCATAGCTTAGAGTGTCACAGAAAATAAGACTTACTTACCCCAGGACACTCATCTACATGTAGTAGAAAGCCAAACCAGTACTGAAACGAGAATCAGTAGAGGTAATGGTATATATAAGAGTATATCGTCGATCTGAAAAGGGAGGTAAGAGATGAATCTCTACGACCGATAACAGAGAACCTATGAAATAGACCCCGTAGAAGGAGATCATTGAATTCAAATAGGCAATACTCTCTTCACATCCCTCTGACATTCACTGCACGCTGAGAGGAAAACCGGGCTCCAACCTGCTGCGGAGCGCATTTCAACGTAGAATCTAGCACAAACTTACTTCACCACCTCCATCGGAGGCAAAGTTTGTAAAACTGATTTGTGGGTGTGGTGAGGGGTGTATTTATAGGCATTTTGAGGTTTGGGAAACTTTGCCCCTCCTGGTAGGAATGTATATCCCATACGTCACTAGCTCATGGACTCTTGCTAATTACATGAAAGAAAGTGACAATATAATAATTTAGCAGTCGTGCATAATACACTCATCATCCTAAAATACAAATGGCATTCAGATCGTGAGTGGTGAGGATGGAAATGGATTGCACTAGGTTAATCTCACAGATGTAAATAAGTATTTTCCTTCCACAGAGAAAAAAGTAGTTAATTACAAACAGGTAAATTATGCGTTATGCGATATAGGGAATTTAACGAACGCAAAAAAATGTGCGTTATTTCACCCCCTATAGCGCAGCCATTCCATGTTTTCAAACAGCTTGCTTGTGCGTGCAATATGGTTGTGTTGAGCTCCATACTGCACACAATACAAGCGCTGTTTTTATGTGCTCGTGCACGCTTTCCCCATAGACATCAATGGGGAGAAGGTGTCAGAAAAAAAAAACCTGCGTGCGCGTAATAAAAAGGTCTGTAACACAGCCTCATTGATGTCTATGGGGGAAAAAAAGAAACGTTTAAACCTAACAACCTAACATAAACCCCAGGTCTAAACACCCCTAATCTGCTGCCCCCGACATCGACGGCACCTACATACATTTATTAACCCCTAATCTGCCGCTCCTGATGTAACCGCCACCTAAATAATGCTATTAATCCTTAATCTGCCGCTCCCGATATCACTACCCTGCACCCCAACATTGTCCACACTATAATAAATATATTAACCCCTATTCCGCTGCTCCCCGACATCGCCGCCACTAAATAAAGTTATTAAACCCTAAACCTCTGGCCTCCCACATCACTACCACTAAATTAACCTATTAACCCCTAAACCGCCAACTCCTCACATTGCAATAACCTAAATTGAACTATTAACCCCTAAACCTAACCCTAATGTAACCCTAACCCTAACACCCCCTAACTTTAACATAATTAAAATAGAGCTAAAATAAAGTTACAATTATTAACTAAATTATACCTATTTAAAACTAAATACATACTTACCTGTAAAATAAAACCTAAGCTAGCTACAATATAACTAATATTTATTTTTATTTCACAGGTAAGTTTGTATTTATTTTAACTAGGTAGACTAGTTAGTAAATAGTTATTAACTATTTACTAACTACCTAGTTAAAATAAATACAAAATTACCTGTGAAATAAAACCTATGCTGCCTTACACTAAAAACTAACATTGCCAAAAATAAAAAACACTAAACTTAACAAAAAGTTAAAAAAACTACCATTACAGAAAATAACAAACGAAATTATCTAAAACAATAAAAATTATTCCTATTTTAATACCCTGTTTTTTTTTTAAAAAAACACCCCAAAATAAAAAAGCCTAATCTATAATAAACTACCAAGGGCGCTTTTTGTAGGGCATTTCCCTAAAGTTAACAGCTCTTTTGCTTCAAAACAAAAGAAACACCCCCTAACAGTATACAACCCCCCCACCCCCAAACCCACAAAATAAAAATAAAGTTAAACCTAATCTACCCATTGCCCTGAAAAGGGCATTTGTATGGGCATTACCCTTAAAAGGGCATTCAGCTCCTTTTCCTACCCTTAAAAGAGCATTCAGCTCTTTTATGAAATGCCCAACCCCTAATCTAAAAATAAAAACCCACCCCAAAACGAAATAAAAACATTACACAATAAAAAAAAATGAATTATCAAAAATAATAAAAATTATTCCTCTTCTAATACCCATTTTTTTTTTTAAAAACCCACCCCAAAATAAGAAACCTAATCTAGAATAAACTACCAATAGCCCTTAAAAGGGCCTTTTGCATTGCATTGCCCTAAGTTAAACAGCACTTTTACCTGAAAAAAAAATACAAAGACCCACTAACATTACAACCCCCCAAACCCACAAAATAAAAAACCTATCTAAAAAAAACCTAAGCTACCCATTGCCCTAAAAAGGGCATTTGTATGGACATTGACCTTAAAAATTCTAACACTAACCCCCAAAGATCCACTTACAGTTGCTGAAGTCCTGCTTGAAGGATCTTCATCCCGGAGGCTCCATCTTCATCCAGGCGGCTCCATCTTTATCCAGGCGGCATCTTCTATCTTCATCCGGGTGGAGCAGAGTGGGTCTATCCTGAAGACATCTGGCACGGTGCATCCTCTTCATACGGTCGCTGCCATATACTGAATCTTCAATACAAGGCATGCGATTCAAAATGGCGTCCCTTGCATTCTTATTGGCTGATTTGATTTTGGAAATTCAAATCAGCCAATAGGATGAGAGCTACTGAAATCCTATAGGCTGTTCAAATTAGCCAATAGGATGAGAGCTACTGAAATTCTATTGGCTGATTTGAATAGCCAATAGAATTTCAGTAGCTCTCATCCTATCGGCTGATTTGAACAGTATGCGGCGACCGTATGAAGAGGATGCTTCACACAGGATGTCTTCAGGATGGACCCGCTCCGTGCCGCCGGGATGAAGATAGAAGATGCCATCTGGATGAAGATGGAGCCACCTGGATGAAGATGGAGCTGTCTGTCGCCTGGATGAAGATGGAGCTGTCGGGATGAAGATCCTTTGAAGGGACTTAAGCAACTGTAAGTGGATTTTCGGGGTTAGTGTTAGATTTTTTTAAGTTTTTTTGGATTTTTTTTTTTTTTAGTTTAGGGTTTGGGCTTTTTGTAAAAAAGAGCTAAATGCCATTTTCAGGGCTATGCAAAAGAGCTAAATTGCCTTTTAAGGGCAATGCCTTTACAAATGCCCTTTACAGGGCAATGGGTAGCTTAGGTTTTTGTTAGAGTTAGGTTTTTTATTTTGGGGGATTGGTTGGGTGGTGGGTTTTACTGTTGGGGGGTCTTTGTATTTTTTCTATAGGTAATAGAGCTGTTTAACTTAGGGCAATGCCCTACAAAAGGCCCCTTTAAGGGTTATTGGTAGTTTATTTTAGGCTAGGTTTTTTTTATTTTGGGGGTGCTTTTTATTTTTATAGGGCTATTAGATTAGGTGTAATTCTTTTTTATTTTTGAAAATTTTATTTGTTATTATTTGTTATTTAGTGTTTGCTATTTTTTGTAATTTAGTCTTTTTTATTTTTTGTAATTAGATAGATGTTCTAAAACAGAATGAAGGTACCTTTAAGAGACGTCATCCAAGATGGCGTCCCTTAGATTCCGATTGGCTGATAGAAATCAGCCAATTGGAATTAAGGTAGAAAAAATCCTATTGGCTAATGCAATCATCCAATTGGATTGAAGTCCAATCCTATTGGCTGATCCAATCAGCCAATAGGATTGAGCTTGCATTCTATTGGATGATTGGAACAGCGTTAAAAAACGAATACACAACTCGTAATCTACCTGATTGCTCTTTAATGTAACCTTAAGAGGTGTAAAAGGGCTATTGGTATCTGTCAGTGTAGGGTGACCTCCCAGTTTCTATTCAGAATACAGGTACTTAAAGGGCCATTATACACTCATTTTTTTCTTTGCATAAATGTTTTGTAGATGATCTATTCATAAAGCCCATAAAGTTTGTTTTTTTTTAAAAAATGTATAATTTTGCTTATTTTTAAATAACATTGCTCTGATTTTCAGACTCCTAACCAAGCCCCAAAGTTTTATTTGAATACCGTCAGCTACCTTCTCCAGCTTGCTCCTGTTTGTGTAAGGGTCTTTTCATATGCAAAAGAAGGGGGAGGGTTGAGTGTCTTATTTCCCACTTGCAGTGGGATTTCCAACTACCTTTTCAACAGAGCTAAACTGAAAACTTCTAAGCATGTTTCTAAACCATTTTATACTGGATTTTAATATCTGTGCATCTTATTCTTTATAGTAGTGTCTATTACATGCAGTTATATGAAAATTAGTGTATACTGTCCCTTTAACACAAGAAAAGACAGCTGCAGGCTAAATACATATGTATATAAATATAAACATGTAAAATCATAGTTATACAATATTCATTTTAATAAAGTGTTATACAGTGTATTTACTGTAAATATTTGGCATTCCAATGAATTTCACATAGGGCAATGTGTTCTAAATATTTATATATATACAATATATTTGTATACATATATTATATATATATATATATATATATATATATATACTGTATATACTGTATATATTATATATATATATACTGTATATACTGTATATATTATATATATATATATATATATATATATATATACATATATATATATATATATATATATATATATATATATATATGAATAAATATTTATTATACAAAAATACCATCAGATATATGTATAAATATGTATTCATGAATAACTGGAACATATTCTATGTGAAGAAAATTAATATTTTCATGTCAGGTTAGTGCACTTGAGAATATGCAATCTGGTTTGCATGCGAGTAAAGTATAAGATTTTCCACACTTTTTTTGCTACATTTCCTTCTATGGGGTAATACGTCATTGAGTGCGCAATATTTTAACTTCAGCTTTTTATGCTTATCGGGTTAGCACGCAAGCAAAGACAGTTTACTTTCAATGAGCTCCGCTTGTAATTTGGCACTTTATTGGGAGATCCAAGCACATTTTAAAACAAACATGCAATATAAATTTTGAAACTTTAAGATCACCAACTTATTTACTTACACCTAGATTACGAGTTTTGAGTTACGGCTTTTAACGCTGAAAAAATGGCAATTTCAGCGTTAAAGCAGTAACGCAGCTATTGCGAGTCGTGACGGTATTGCTATACCGCAAGCATTTAGCCTGTAATGCAACATCCATTCCACACTCAAAAAAATGACGTTTGTGTTACAGCCTATACCAACACGATCCATACCGTCATCTAAAAGCAGTAGAATGAGTTTTGCGCCACAAAAATGTTTCAAAAAACGCATAACTAAAGTGTTACAAAGTACACTAACACCCATAAACTACCTATTAACCCCTAAACCGCCACCCTCCCGCATCACAAATACTATATTAAACTTTTTAACCCCTAATCTGCCACCCACATCACGACTATTAAATAAATGTATTAACCCCTAATCTGCTGCTCCAAAAATCTCTGACACTAATAAAAATTATTAACCCCTATTCTGCCGCTCCCCGACTTCGCCAACACTGTAATAAAGCTATTAACCCCTATTCTGCTGCTCCCTGACATCACAGACACTATAATAAAGTTATTAACCCCTAAATCTCTGGCCTCCCATATCTCTGCAACTAAATAAACCTATTAACCCCTAAACCACAGGCCCCCCCACGTCGCAAAACACTAAACTAAACTATTAACCCCTAAACCTACCCCCCCTAACTTTAAATTAAAATTACAATATAACTATATTTAAACAAATAAAAACTTACCTGTGAAATAAAAATAAACCTACCATTAAACTATAAATTAACCTAACATTACTATTCTAATAAAATTAAATATACTGCTGTCGTTGTTTTCCCTGACGCAAATATCCACAGTCAAGGAATACACAGGTTCTTTGTTGAGATTTTGTTTATTGATCAAGTACCAAGTTGATCAACATGGGAGAATTGTGCAGACAGCAAATTCTGAAGCTGTTCAGTCCAGCATTTAGTTTTAACAACTAAGTACAACAGGTTACGTAAACATGTATCCACCAGTAATATTCTACTTAAAGATCCCTTCATCTGGTTGCTGGGCAAAATACCTATTCTAATACATCTGTTTTCCTATACTTGTTACAATTTACAAGAATGAGGAACAATTCAACAAGTTAGTTTCCATTTGAACCACCTGTCAGCAAAATAGCATGTACTCTGTTAGACCTAGCCTAGTTTCCTGTGTACTGGCCTAGTGCACAAGAAAACCATTCATGTGACTTCTCTAATTTTGGACAGGGAGAGAAATACAGCAATTAACTGTTTGTTATCCTACAGATAGTTGCCTGACCTAGTAATACATACAGAGAGGTAACATACTCACATGACAGGAGTTTTCAAACAAGATATAAGATACGATAATTAGACACAAATAAAGCATAAGCAAAAATATCCACTGTGGCCTATCTGACTGAAAAAGCCCCCTTAAAAATAACCAGCTACCTCCATTATTTTACACTACCAATTAAAAAATCTAAATTACAAATTTAAAAAACCTAACACTGTATGGGTATTGCCCTTAAAAGGGCATTAAGCTCTTTATCTTTCCCCCTTTAAAAGGGCATTTAGCTCTTTTTCAAGCCCAAACCCTAATCTGAAACCCCCCCCCCCCAAAAAAAAAAAATACCAAACACTAACCCCAGAATATCTACTCATGGTTCCAGGCGGCGAGAAGTCTTCATCCAGGCGCTGACATCTTCATCCATCATGGGGGTATCTTCTATCTTCATCCCAGCGGTGTGGAGCAGCGAAGACATCAAGAGCGGAGCGTCCTCTTCATAGGTCCCCGCCATACACTGAAGCTTCAATGCAAGGTAGCCGTTTCAAAATGGCGTACCTTGCATTCCTATTGGCTGATTTGATTCTTCAGGATGAGAGCATCTAACATCTTATTATCTGTTTTTAAATAGCGCAACTTTTTTGGCGTTAGTTTCGCACCCTGTTTAGCGCCAAACTTGTAATCTAGGTGTTATTTAATTAATTATGCCTGCTACCCCTTATGGGGTATAGGCCGTCAACCAGGTCTCTACAGCCATGTCTGTCTTGGGCTTTTCTTTCAATCTGACTCCAGCTGTAGCCCTTGCAGTCAGCCTTGAGATCTTGGTGTCAGATGTTTCTTGGCCTTTTCCCTAGAGTGTTCCAGTTCAGCACTTGCCTGGTGATGTTTCATGGTTTATTTTCATGATTTTTTCATTGGCAGGGAGTTGGGAGGTCTGCTGCCATATAACCATTAATATCTTGCAATTCTTGGGATCATATGTGACCTCTGATTGGTGCTTACAGTTTTTCCACATGCATTGTTTACATTCAAATATTTGCTTTAGTATTGACCATGAGACTTGCACAAATTATTGATCTCAAAGTTAAAAATCTGTAGTCGCCTCACGAATATTTTTTACCTCCTGTTAATAAATTAAAAGTTTCATGGCAAAATGTTGTAGTCATGTTTCTGTTGTGCTTGCATTCAGGGTTTTGGAGGAAGTACATAGTCAAAATGAATTCTGGCATGAATGTTAATACAATATTTATAACTTTATAAAAATATATCACGTTAGCTCTTATAAAATAATCATACTTAAAAAAATGATCTGTTGTATTACATACTTATGTATTTTTTTTGTTTTGTTATTTTATAGGTATAATGGCTATATTACCTGTGCTTTATATTAAAAAAATATACTTAAAGGGACATTAAACACTAAATACACGCTAGATAGAATGATACATTCAAAGAAAAGATTAGTCCATGAGTAACATGTAGATGTATTTTTTAAAGTTTCTTTAGTTGTTTAAAAAGTAAGAAAATAAGTGTAAAGTTTAAGTGTCTATAAAACACTGGGAGCTGCCATGTTGTAACTTGTGTTACCTTCTCTGCTGTGGCCAATTAGGGACCGTTATAAATAGGTCACTAGAGTGTGCAGCCAATGGTTGTGCTGGATTTAACAGTGTTCTGCAGTTCCATTTCTAACAGGAACTGAAAAGCTCACAATTTCAGAATGGAATTACATGCAAAGAGGACAAAATAAATAATGAAAGTATATTGCAGACTTTTATTATATATACAATTTATCATTTTATATTAACATCTTAAAGTGTTTAATGTCCCTTTAAGAAAAAAAAAAAAATATATATATATATATATATATATATATATATATATATATATATAAGAAGAGAAACATATCTAGGACATGTTGCATATTGTAGTATATTCCTTTTGTAATGTAAATTACTTGATACTGTAAACTACTATACAGTTTTCTGCTCTGCAGTTTAGCATTTACAATAGCAAACATGCACATAACTATCTACTATTACATTGTATATTGGTTATTATTAAGGATAGTTAATGATCTGTTATATTTTCCCTGGTGTTTTAGTAAATATTTCTCATAGGATTGTTGAGCTATTGTTCGCCTCCCATCCATACGAATATTTGTCAGCCTGGGTACGTTTTTTTTTTTTTACATAGTTTTGTGGTAATAATCTGTTATTCTTATTTTCAAACCTCTGTCAGGCAGACAGCAGGACACCATGTCCTGTTTGTATGTATATTGTCACAAAAACATAAATGGTGGCTCCTCACATTTATCTTCTATTCAAGAACATGTATATTGTCACAGCAGGCATCAAGTAGCACTTGGCAGCTAAAGAAATCCTCTGCAGGTGTTTTATAATTTCGTTTTTTTCTACAAAGAAACTTACAGTTGCATACTTAATTTCTAAGCATTTATAAAACTTAAAACAGTTAATATAAGCTCTGTGTTTCAATATAATTACCCAAATTTGATTACTTATCAGCCTTTTGTAACATATTTCATTGAAAAGGCCAGCAGAAGCAATATTTTAATCAGGGCTCAAATAATTCCTAAGTCGTATGCTATAACTATTAATAAAAAAAAAACTTGTGAAAAAGTCAATATTATTTAAAAGCTACACATTTTGAGAACAATTTCGATATAAAATATCAAAATGCTATTTTTTCCCACATAATAGCGAGGAAGTTATTTATAAGTTACGTTAATACAGTTGTACAATCCCAGGTACATACAATGCTATTTAAAATATGTAATTGCTGCATTATGCAGCAATACATTTATATCCAATATTTTGATCCTAAAAATATAGTCATTAATTAAAAGATATTTACATAGAGTAGTGTCATAAAATTGACATTTTGTTTTCAATCCCAAACTCACACAATTTTTCATGACTCCATACACAAATAATTAATAGTCAATGTATTACAAGTTTATATCATAGTATAGATATATAGTTTTCAGTATGCATACATATATTCAGTATATATACATGTTTAACACAAATATCCCTTTAACAGAATTTGGGGTTGAATTCCATAGGTGGGTTACTATTTGAGATATAAACTGAAAGTGCTCTTACATTGTTGTAGCCTAAATACATTGTATGTAAACAGAAGTGTAAATAAAGTTTATTTTATGTTGTTACCACCCACATCCTCCTGACACAGGAAGCAGAAGCAGTGTAGTAAAATAAAGACGGAGGGGCCTATCTATCAAGCTCCATATGGAGCTTGAGAACTCGTGTTTATGGTGAGCCTTCAGGCTTGCCAGAAACACCAGTTATAAAGCAGCGGTCTAAAGACCCCTGCTCCATAACCTGTCCGCCTGATCTGAGGAGGCAGACAGACATTGCCACAATTAAACCTGATCAAATACGATCGGGTTAATTGACACCTCCCTGCTAGCGCGCAAATCTGTAGGGGATGGCGTTGCACCAGCAGTTTACAAGAGCTGCTGGTGCAATGCTGAATGCGGAGAGCGTATTGCTCTCCGCATTCATCGAGGTTTGTCTGACATGATCCGCACTGTCGGATCATGTCTGACAGGCCTTTCATAAAAAGGCCCCGTAAACTCATTTTTGCTATATGCTTAATAAATCTCAGCAATTAGGAAATGAAGGTACTTGGGTCAGTCCACAGTTTTAAGGGTTTCTATTTAACAAGGACCGAAAGGCCGCTGCTCCTAAACTCATACCCACCCAATCATGTACGATCGGGCTGATTGACACCCCCAGCTAGCGGCCGATTGGCCACGAATTTGCAGGGGCAGTATTGCACCAGCAGTTCACAAGAACAGCTAGTGCAATGATTAATGCCGATAGTGTATGCTGTCGGCATTTATTAATGTGCGGCGGACATGGTTCGCTATAGAGGATCATGTCTGTCCGCATATTAATAAATAGACCCCATAGAAGCAAGAAGTGCCTGTGTGATTTTTCCTCCATCTTTATATAAAATAATTTATATATCCGGTTATCCTACCCTAATAATAACAGAATGGCTACAGGTTATGGGCCCAGAAGGGATGCAGGAAACCGATGCTTTTTTTTTTTGCTCTGATGGAGATGAAAAGAATTATGAACTTTGGAGACTAAATTCTTGGGACATCTGAGATTGCTGAAGCTTAAAGAAACCATCCTGAGTGTGTCTGCAGACACTGAAGAGGAGGATGAAGATAACAGTAAGAATAAGGAAGCTTATGCTGAAATAATTCAATGTTTAGATGATAAAAGTTTGTTTCTGATTATTAGAGAAGCAGCTGATGATGGAAGGAAGGCTCTTCAAATATTGAGAGACTATTATGCAGGTAAAGGAAAGCCCTGCATAATTATTTTATACACTGAACTGACATCTTTTCAGAAAACTGTAAATAAGAGTGTGACAGACTATATTATACGTGCAGAGACAGCCATTACAGCACTGAGAAATGCTGGAGAAACATTAAGTGACGGATTGTTGATTGCAATGATTTTAAAAGATTTGCCTGAATCATTTAAACCGTTTGCCATACACATTACACAGGGTGATGGAAAAGTAACTTTTGCAGAGTTTAAAACACAGTTGAGATGTTTTGAGGATACTGAAAAATACCGCACTAGTGCAAATGAAGATAATATGTTAAAAGGGAGTAACACAACTTAAAGATTTAATGTGAGAATTGACTCTAACATTCAGCTAGATTACGAGTTTTGCGTTATGAATGAAGAAATTTAATAACGCTGCTTTTTCCCTTTCCGCTGCTATTACGAGTCTTGGAGGTATAGGTGTACCGCACACTTTTTTGGCCGTCACACAACTTCAGTACCGCACATTTAAAAAAGTCATTTTTCATTGGGACTTCCATAGTGCCGGTATTACAAGTTTTGCCTGGGAGGCCAAAAAGTGAGCGGTACAGCCTATACTGATAAGATCCGTACCGCCATCTAAAGTCAGTGATTATGAGCTTTACGTTACAAAGCTGTAACATAAAACTTATAAATAAACTGTCACAAAGTACACTAACACCCATAAACTACCTATGAATCCCTAAACTGAGGCCCTCCAGCATCGCAAACACTAAAATAAATGTATTAATCCATAATCTGCCATTCCGGACATCACCACCACTTAAAACACTAACACCTAGATTTAGAGTTCTGCGGCCAAAGGGGTGCGTTAGCTACACGTGCTTTTTTCTGTCCGCACCTTTTAAATACCGCTGGTATTTAGAGTTCACAGAATGGCTGCGTTAGGCTCCAAAAAAGGAGCGTATAGCATATTTACCGCAACTTCAACTCTCGATACCAGTGGTGCTTACGGACGCGGCCAGCTTCAAAAACGTGCTTGTGCACGATTCCCCCATAGAAAACAATGGGGCTGTTTGAGCTGAAAAAAAACCTAACACCTGCAAAAAAGCTGCGTTCAGCTCCTAACGCAGCCCCATTGTTTTCTATGTGGAAACACTTCCTATGTCTGCACCTAACACTCTAACATGAACCCCGAGTCTAAACACCCCTAACCTTACACTTATTAACCCCTAATCTGCCACCCCCACTATCGCTGACCCCTGCATATTATTTTTAACCCCTAATCTGCTGCTCCGTACACCCCCGCCACCTACATTATCCCTATGTACCCCTAATCTGCTGCCCTAACATCGCCGACCCCTATATTATATTTATTAACCCTTAATCTGCCGCCCCCAATGTCGCCTCCACCTAACTACACTTATTAACCCCTAATCTGCCGACCGGACCTGAGCGCTACTATAATAAATGTATTAACCCCTAATCTGCCTCACTCCCGCCTCAATAACCCTATAATAAATAGTATTAACCCCTAATCTGCCCTCCCTAACATTGCCGACACCTAACTTCAAGTATTAACCCCTAATCTGCCGACAGGAGCTCACCGCTACTCTAATAAATTTATTAACCCCTAAAGCCAAGTCTAACTTTAACCCTAACACCCCCAAAATTAAATATAATTTAAATCTAACAAAATTAATTAACTCTTATTAAATAAATTATTCCTATTTAAAGCTAAATACTTACCTGTAAAATAAACCCTAATATAGCTACAATCTAAATTATAATTATATTATAGCTATTTTAGGATTTATATTTATTTTACAGGTAACTTTGTATTTATTTTAACCAGGTACAATAGCTATTAAATAGTTAAGAGCTATTTAATAGTTACCTAGTTAAAATAAGTACAAAATTACCTGTAAAATAAATCCTAACCTAAGTTACAATTAAACCTAACACTACACTATCAATAAATAAATTAAATAAAATACCTACAATTACCTACAATTAAACCTAACATTACACTATCAATACATTAATTAAATACAATACCTGCAAATAACTACAATTAAATAAACTAACTAAAGTACAAAAAATAAAAAAGAACTAAGTTACAAAAAATAAAAAAATATTTACAAACATTAGAAAAATATTACAACAATTTTAAACTAATTACACCTACTCTAAGCCCCCTAATAAAATTACAAAGCCCCCCAAAATAAAAAAATGCCCTACCCTATTCTAAATTAAAAAAAATTCAAAGCTCTTTTACCTTACCAGCCCTGAACAAGGCCCTTTGCGGGGCATGACCCAAGAAATTCAGCTCTTTTGCCTGTAAAAAAACGCATACAATACCCCCCCCCAACATTACAACCCACCACCCACATACCCCTAATCTAACCCAAACCCCCCTTAAATAAACCTAACACTAAGCCCCTGAAGATCTTCCTACCTTATCTTCACCTCGCCGGGTATCACCACCGATCGGTCCTGGCTCCAAAATCTTCATCCAACCCAAGCGGGGGCTGGCGATCCATAATCCTGCGGCTGAAGAGGTCCAGAAGAGGCTCCAAAGTCTTCATCCTATCCGGGAAGAAGAGGCGATCCAGACCGGCAACCATCTTGATCCAAGCGGCATCTTCTATCTTCATCCGATGAGGAACGGCTCCATCGTGAAGACCTCCAGCGCGGATCAATCTTCTTCCGACGACGTCCAACTGAAGAATGACGGTTTGGGTTAGATTAGGGGTATGTGGGTGGTGGGTTGTAATGTTGGGGGGGCGGGTATTGTATGTGTTTTTTTACAGGCAAAAGAGTTGAATTTCTTGGGGCATGCCCACAAAGGGCCCTGTTCAGGGCTGGTAAGGTAAAAGAGCTTTGAACTTTTTTAATTTAGAATAGGGTAGGGCATTTTTTTATTTTGGGGGGCTTTGTAATTTTATTAGGGGGCTTGGAGTAGGTGTAATTAGTTTAAAATTGTTGTAATATTTTTCTAATGTTTGTAAATATTTTTTTATTTTTTGTAACTTAGTTCTTTTTTATTTTTTGTACTTTAGTTAGTTTATTTAATTGTAGTTATTTGTAGGTATTGTATTTAATTAATGTATTGATAGTGTAGTGTTAGGTTTAATTGTAGGTGATTGTAGGTATTTTATTTAATTTATTTATTGATAGTGTAGTGTTAGGTTTAATTGTAACTTAGGTTAGGATTTATTTTACAGGTAATTTTGTACTTATTTTAACTAGGTAGCTATTAAATAGTTATTAACTATTTAATAGCTATTGTACCTGGTTAAAATAAATACAAAGTTACCTGTAAAATAAATATAAATCCTAAAATAGCTATAATATAATTATAATTTATATTGTAGCTATATTAGGGTTTATTTTACAGGTAAGTATTTAGCTTTAAATAGGAATAATTTATTTAATAAGAGTTAATTTATTTTGTTAGATTTAAATTATATTTAACTTAGGGGGCTGTTAGGGTTAGGGTTAGGGTTAGAATTAGCTTTAGGGGTTAATCCATTTATTACAGTAGCGGCGAGATTCGGTCGGCAGATTATGGGTTAATAATTGAAGTTAGGTGTCGGCGATGTTAGGGAGGGCAGATTAGGGGTTAATACTATTTATTATAGGGTTATTGAGGCGGGAGTGAGGCGGATTAGGGGTTAATAACTTTATTATAGTAGCGGTGCAGTCCGCTCGGCAGATTAGGGGTTAATAAGTGTAGGCAGGTGGAGGCGACGTTGAGGTGGGCAGATTAGGGGTTAATAAATATAATATAGGGGTCGGCGATGTTAGGGGCAGCAGATTAGGGGTACATAAGGATAACGTAGGTAGCGGCGCTTTGCGGTCGGCAGATTAGGGTTTAATTATTGTAGGTAGCTGGCGTTGACGTTGTGGGGGGCAGGTTAGGGGTTAATAAATATAATATAGGGGTCGGCGGTGTTAGGGGCAACAGATTAGGGGTACATAAGTATAACGTAGGTGGCGGTCGGCAGATTAGGGGTTAAAAAAATTTAATAGAGTGGCGGCGATGTGGGGGGACCTCGGTTTAGGGGTACATAGGTAGTTTATGGGTGTTAGTGTACTTTAGAGCACAGTAGTTAAGAGCTTTATAAACCGGCGTTAGCCCAGAAAGCTCTTAACTACTGACTTTTTTCTGCGGCTGGAGTTTTGTCGTTAGATTTCTAACGCTCACTTCAGCCAAGACTCTAAATACCAGCGTTAGAAAGATCCCATTGAAAAGATAGGATACGCAATTGACGTAAGGGGATCTGCGGTATGGAAAAGTCGCGGCTGAAAAGTGAGCGTTAGACCCTTTAATGACTGACTCCAAATACCAGAGGGCGGTAAAAACCAGCGTTAGGAGCCTCTAACGCTGGTTTTGATGGCTATCGCCCAACTCTAAATCTAGGCCTAAATAACCCCTATTCTGCCGCTCCCCGACATCGTCGTCACTAGAATAAAATTATTAACCCCTAAACCGCTGCCTTCCTGCATAAAAAACAGTGTTTAAATATAATTAACCACTAATCTACCATCCGCCCACTCCGCCGCATTAATAAACCTATTAACCCCTAAACCTAACCCTAACACCCCCTAACTTAAATATAATTATAAAAAAATCTAGATAAAACCTACTATTAATAAATAAATAATTCTTATTTAAAACTAAATACTTACCTTTAAAATAAACCCTAAGCTAGCTACAATATAACTAATAGTTACATTGTAGCTATCTTAGGTTTTATTTTTATTTCACAGCTAAGTTTGTATTTATTTTAACTAGGTAGATTAGTTAGTAAATAGTTATTAACTATTTACTAGCTACCTAGTTAAAATAAAGACACATTTACCTGTAAAATAAAACCTAACCTGAGTTACACTAACACCTAACATCACAATAAAATTAAATAAATTAAATTTAAAAAATACATTTATCTAAATTACAAAAAATAATAAACACTAAATTACACAAAATAAAAAAGAAATTATCAAAAATAAAAACGAATTACTCCTAAAAAATAAAAACTAAAAACTAGCCTACACTAAACTGCCAGTAGCCCTTAAAAGGGCCTTTTGTGGGGCATTGCAAAAAATACAAACAACCCCCCAACAGTAAAACCCACCAGCCACACAACCAACCCCCCAAATAAAATTCTATCTAAATAAACCTAAGCTCCCCATTGCCCTGAAAAGGGCATTTGGATGGGCATTGCCCTTAATATGGCCTTTAGCTCTTTTACGTTGCCTAAAACCCTAGGCTAAAAATAAAACCCACCCGATAAACCCTTAAAAAAACTTAACACTAACCCCTGAAGATCCACTTTTTGAAGACCGGACATCCATCCTCATCCAGCAGGCGAAGTCTTCATCCAAGTGGCAAGAAGTCCTCAACGAAGCCGGGATAAGTCTTCATCCAAGTGGCAAGAAGTCATCATCCAGGTGGGCAGAAGTCTTCATCCAGACGGCATCTTCTATCTTCATCCTTCTGACGCGGAGCGGCTCCATCTTCAAGGCATCCGGCACGGAGCATCCTCTTCATACAGTCCCAGCTGTACACTGAAGGTTCCCTTTAAGGGATGTCATCCAAGATTTCTATCAGCCAATAGGAATTAAAGGGTAAACAATACTATTGAGCTTCAATCCTATTGGCTGACCCAATCAGCCAATGGGATTGAGCTCGCATTCTATTGGCTGTTCCAATCAGCCAATAGAATGCAAGCTCAATCATATTGGCTGATTGGATCTGCGAAAAGGATTAAAGCTCAATCCTATTTACTGATTGCATCGGCCAATATGATTTTTTACCCTTTAATTCCAATTGGCTGATAGAATTCTATCAGCCAATAGGAATTCAAGGGACGCCATCTTGGATGACATCCCTTAAAGGGAACCTTCAGTGTACAGCTGGGACCGTATGAAGAGGATGCTCCACGCTGGATGTCTTGAAGATGGAGCCACTCCGTGTCGGAAGGAAGAAGATAGAAGATGCCGTCTGAAAGAAGACTTCTGCCCGCTTGGATGATGACTTCTTGCCACTTGGATGAAGATTTCTCCCGGTTTCATTGAGGACTTCTTGCCGCTTGGATGAAGACTTCTCCCGGCTTCATTGAGGACTTCTTGCCTCTTGGATGATGACATCGCCTGCTGGATGAGAATGGATGTCCGGTCTTCAAAAACTGTAAGTAGATCTTTGACGGTTAGTGTTAGGCTTTTTTAAGGGTTTATTGGGTGGGTTTTATTTATACCTTAGGGTTTTGGGCAACGTAAAAGAACTAAATGCCCTTTTATTATTTTATTTTTTTTAATTGAGGTTTTGTGTAACAAACATGCTACAACGATCGCCTTTTAACAGCAAAAATACAAATACAATTGAGTACAATATTTTGACAGTAACAAAATATACAGTAGGACGGCTTAAGTAACCTTCAATTTTATAGTAATCTAGCCTAAAGGACTGACTAATTGGAAGACCACTTTTAGGCCAACTGGACATGGAGAGTATGAGATAACTGATAGTCAGATGGGTAGCTCCTTATGAGCTTTAAAAGTGAAAATATTGTATGGGGGGGGGAATTTAAGCGCTGCTTATTAAATGGAGGGAAAGTTGGAGGGGCGGAGCCATATAGAGGAGTTTAATGTGAAAAATGGTTGAACTTCTAAAGTTATTATTGGGGGGGCATTTATAGGACAAAATATCAATAAAAGCCATATGACAATGGAATGCTTAAGATTTAGGGGCTCGTAAATGGTAGTATTCCATGGAGGGATTTATGCTTGATATGCAAGTTAATGCTTCTTAGAGGGGTTAAATACTAAAATGTGAGGGAACGTCCAAGGCATACATCGATATTAAATATATGGGGTATATAGACTGTTGGGTAAGAATAAGCATATCTTATGCTATCTGCTAAACTTGGAAGGGGAGGATATCTATTTTTTAAAAATGCTATATTCTAGATTAGAGGTAGATAGATGGCGTGGGGGTAATTAAGGGATATTTGATGTAGCAAAAAGTTAAGTATAAGAGCAGAATTATGTATTAGTTGTATAGTTACAGTGAAGAGACAGGACCCTTAGTCAACTAGTAAATGACAAGGTACTCCATAGCATAGTGTTTACTGCCTTTTAATGGAAGAGGGGTAGAGAAGTTAAGGTAGTAAAGAAATGCAAATGTAAACCTTTTTAAAAGGTTTAAACAAGTAAGACACGTAACAAACATCCTCCTCAGTAGTTCCTACTCTTAAGCAGTCAGCAGCATTTGAATAATTAGTGGTATAGCCCCACTAGCATTGAGCTCACATAAATGTGTATATATATGTACATATATAATTGAATAGGGGGACGCAATCTCATAACTAACTGTAAATTATATGTACAACTTACTCAAGCTAAAGTTACCCTTTTGAGCGTGATATTTAATGTATATCTAGCTTTAAATGTATATATTATTTATGTTATGTTGACAGATATAATCTCACAGGAAATGCCTTCTAAGAAACCAATATATGCTTGGTGGTTTAAACTAGTATCAAGAGTCTCCACTGAAATATCAGCTTAACCAGGTTTCATTGGCAAAAGGAGGGTTATAAGACAAGATAAGACGAGCCACATATATGGGTTGAAATAGGCATAAGGTCCAAAATAGGCATGAATGTATGGTAATCAGGTCAGTCAGCCTATAGTTAGACTATTAAATTATGAAATTTTTCTCGGATTACTGAAGGGAAGGATAAGTCGTATTTTGGTATAAAGCTTAAAAGTGAGTTAGATAGTTTGTCAAAACATATAGCAGACCGACATATATATCAAGCTTAGAATATACTGCAGTTTACTAAAAAGTCTAGGCAGCTCAATGCTACCTCTGACTGGAACCAAATCAAGTAGGGGAAAGTATATAGTAATAGCCATATAGGGGAGTTTATCTATCCATACTTAGCAGGCAGTGTCACAAGAAAACTAGGTATAACCTACATATAATCTTATAAAAGACTATAACTTGAGCATAAGATATACAAACATAATTAAGGTAAAATATACTAAAATGTAAATATGCAAATAACGATCTGGGAATAGGGGGAGAGAGCAACATGAGAATATCGTATGACATTTGTCCTACACCATATATTCTCAACAATTTAAACCCCTCAGACATGGGAGCTATATTAGAAAGGTGGAACCACGTCACAACTAGATTAGGTATTAATGCATCTTGGCTCTCTATTATAGGTATAGCTATAAGATAAGCAAGCTAAATGAAAAGGCTTAAACTCTATTCTGAGGTTCCTGATAGATAACCTTGCAGTCTAATAGAGTATAACACACTCATGTGACAGACTTGGAGTTACAGCCACTGAATAAGATAGGGCCAGTAAGGGCTGTCTAAGTTATGAACTTGCAATAATATACAGACATAGGTCTCAAGACAATAGCAGGTAAGATAACAAACATCATTAATGCAACAGAAGATAAACATCTAAGTAGAAAATGAACACCAAAAACAAACAGGAAATCCCCCATCATGAGAAATAGTAGATATCAGCGTTCCTGTGGTCCACTATATCCATTATAAGAGCACATCCAGAGTATTTGTATTGAACATACTAATAAGAACCAGCAGTTTGGGTGAAATACAGGAAAGTATAAATACCAGCCAAAAGGGTTTAACAGACACTATAGCTCCTTTGCATGTAATTTAACAGGTTGATGTCTAAGTGCCTATATATTCTAGAAGGAAAGTGTTGAATAAGGTGTCCGAATGTTTATACTATTATTTTGGTAGTAGAATTATCTCAGACACATCTCAGTAGACAAAAGGGTAAGATGACATAGTCTATTAGCTTTTAGATGAGTACCCTTCAATATCTTATGCTAAATGAAGTGGCAATAACTATGTAGTAGTGGGAATTTCTATACCCTCAAATATTCAATATGAATTTTAGGGGTTAAACATCTAAACACAAGTCTGCCAGCTCATACTAACATAATAAAACATAACGAGAAGAGGTATCTCTGCTATATTTTTCGTAAACATAGTTTCCATGTGGGCAGAGAATAATAGTAAACTCTGTAACAAGAAGGAGTGTCACAGTCCCTGTAAGAACATACATAGAAAAGTCCTGTAGAGCTGTAAGGTCTTTCCACGCATGAGGGATAACAAAATAAGTCTATCCAATGCCCAGTCTATAAGAACCTATGTTTAATGATTTGAGATATGAAGTCTCCTCATCTGCGTGAATGCAAGCAAGAGCCTGCGCCATAACTGTGCAAGTAGAACACTGCAGCAGAAGAACGCCAGGCATCCAGAGCGGACCCCGTGAAGGCAGCAACAATGTAAGTTCAAGATCACCGCCAGAACGATTGATCATCTCACCACAGTTGTAAGCCGAAAGCCAGCGATGCACTGCTATTGCTGTGAGGGATGGTTTGGGCCCAGGTAGTTGTTGCACCTCCAAATTCTGTGGGCTCCGTTCCAGTAGTGTTGCGACGCTCGGTACAGTTGCTGTGTGATCAACTAGAAGCAGGTTAGAATGTCCCTGTGATGGATTACCCAAATCTTCACTATTCATGTTAAGTAGCAGAGGTTGATGAAGCGTCGTCAGCAGGCATTCGAGAGGCAGTTCTATCTGTGTGTTCCCAGGGTCCTTGTTAGCTAGTGCGTTGCTGGCCATTCCCCTCAATGTCGATTCTAATTCATCTGATAGATCAGAGAAACAGCTTTTCGACCAAAATCTTGTAACAGGGCATATAATAGCTCATGAGTCTCCTCTGTTTCAGAAACATTTTCAGGCTTCGTCCTGTAGGGACTTGGGCCGGTAGCAGTGGAGGTAGGCCTACATATTTTGCTACATGCAGTGCAGTGGTTCTCTCTGAAAGGAGTCACTAAATCTTGAGTTAGTTGAATGACTCGTCTCCAATAGACTATCCTTCAATTATAGACCAGTCAGTGGCCATCCATATTCCAAATTAGTTTAATCTATTGCTGGAAATAGATATTTTATTTAGTCAAGGCCCAAGAGCTCAGGAGATATGCATCTGCCTGCTTCGGCTGTTGGCTCCGCCCCCCGCTAAATGCCCTTTTAAGGGCAATGCCCATCCAAATGCCCTTTTCAGGGCAATGGTTAGCTTAGGTTTATTTAGATAGGATTTTATTTGGGGGGTTTGGTTGTGTGGGTGGTGGGTTTTACATTTGGGGGTTGTTTGTATTTTTTTCTACAGGTAAAAGAGCTGATTTCTTTTGGGCAATGCCCCGCAAAAGGCCCTTTTAAGGGCTTTTGGCAGTTTAGTGTAGGCTAGGGTTTTTTTTTATTTTGGTTGGCTTTTTATTTTGATAGGGCTATTAGATTAGGATTAATTCATTAGATAATTTTTTTTTTTAATTTAATTTATTTAATTTTATTGTAATGTTAGGTGTTAGTGTAACTCAGGTTAGGTTTTATTTTACATGTAAATTTGTCTTTATTTTAACTAGGTAGCTAGTAAATAGTTAATAACTATTTACTAACTAGTCTACCTAGTAAAAATAAATACAAACTTAACTGTGAAATAAAAATAAAACCTGAGATAGCTACAATGTAACTATTAGTTATATTGTAGCTAGCTTAGGGTTTATTTTACAGGTAAGTATTTATTTTTAAATAGGAATTATTTAGTTATTAATAGTATGTTTTATTTAAAATTATTTTAATTATATTAAAGTTAGGGGTGTTAGGGTTAGGGTTACGTTAGGGTTAGACTTAGGGTTAGGTTTAGGGGTTAATATATTTATTTGGTGTTAGTGATGTGGAAGGCGGCGGCGACGTTGGGGGCAGCAGATTAGGGGTTAATAAATTTATGAAGCTGGCGGCAACATTGGGGGCGGCAGATTAGGGGTAAATAAGTGTAATGTAGGTGTCGGCGATGTCGGGGGCGGCAGATTAGGGGTGTTTAGACTCAGGGTTTATGTTAGGGTGTTAGGTTTAAGCTCCATACCGCACACAAATAACAGCGCTGCTTTTAGCTGATTTGACGTGCTCGTGCACGATTTCCCCATAGACATCAATGGGGCTGCATTACGGAGCTTTATGCTCTGTCATTGCAGGTGTTAGGCTTTTTTTTAGTCAGCTCTCCCCATTGATGTCTATGGGGAAATCGTGCACAAGCACGTCAAAGCAGCTAAAAGCAGCGCTGGTATTTGTGTGCGGTATGGAGCCCAACGCTGCCATATCGCCTGCAAATGCCGGGTTTTTGCAAACCTATAATAGCAGCACTATTAAAGGTGAGCGGTGGAAATAACTTGCAAGTGAGTAACGAGCCACTCATAACGCAAAACTCGTAATCTGGCTGATTGTTTATTACAATTGTGGCAAAAAGGTACATAGGGCCAGAGAGTGTTTAAACAATACAAATAAAGGTCAATCACTGTGGTGTCTCTATTGCAAGAGCTCAACACACAAAGATGCAAATTGCAGGAGCAAAAAGAGAGACAATTTCAGACAAGCAACAGATGACGCAGACGACAGACACTCATTTGCTTTCAAAATTAAAGATAACCAGCTAGATGGGATAATACCAAAAGTACTAATGGTTGATACAGGAGCAACATCCCGTATAATTACTGATATTGGAAAGTTTAAGAACTTTAACAAAACGTTTAAACCAGAGAAAAATACAATGGAACTCAAAGATGGGAAAAAGACAACAGGCGTGGCACTGAGAAGAGGCGATGCAGAGGTTTGTCTACTTTACAGTGAGGGGAACTGAATGATGATGACACTGAAGAATGCATTGTACTTACCTACATACCCTCAAGACATCTTTACTGTAGAGACAGCAATAAACAGTGGAGCATCAGTTAACTTCCAGCAAGGCAGGAATCAACTCATTCAAAAGACTGGTACCAAATTCACAATCCAAAAACACAGTAGACTTTACTATCGGAATACTTTTGTTGAAAATGATGACATTTGTCATGGATTTTATGATATTCAAATGTGGCATGAAATCCTAGGTCACTGTAATTATGATAATATTGCAAAATGACAAAATGTGCTAGAAGGAATGAAAATTAAAGGCAGGATTGATAAGTCTAGTCTAAACTGTGAAGTTTGCACTCAGGGAAAATGTGTTCAGAGTAGGAACAGAGAACCTGATACCCGAGCCACAGCTACATTAGAACTAGTACATACTGATTTAGCAAGTCCTATAGAACCACAAGCTAGAGAATGTTTCAGATACACAATATCATTCACTGATGATTATTCTGGTGCAGTATTTGTATATTTTCTGAAAAACAAGAGTGATGCAGTGTTAGCCACTGAAAGGTTTATTGCTGACACAGCCCAATATGGAGTCTTAAAATGTATAAGATCTGACAATGGTACTGAGTTTGTAGCAAATAGTTTTAAGTCACTGCTAAGTAAGCGAGGCATAAGACATGAGACCTCAGCACCTTACTCACCCCATCAGAATGGGACTGCTGAGAGAAATTGGAGAACGCTATTTGAAATGGGAAAATGTCTGTTAGTTGAGAGTAAATTACCAAAAGAGTTATGGACATATGCAGTAATGACTGCCGCTCATATTCGAAACAGATGGTTTAATAACCACTTAGCACAAACCCCTTATTACCTTTTGACAAGCAAAAAACCTAACCTTTCTAAGATGAGAGTTTTTGGGTCAGAATGTTTTGCATACAAAAATGACAGAAAGAAACTAGATTCAAAATGTCAGAGAGGGATTTTTATTGGATATGACAAGAACAGCCCCTCTTATCTAGTGTTTTATCCAGACACTGGAAAGGTCCTTAAACACAGGCTTGTAAAGGTTTATCATAAACAAAGTTGTTGAAAGACAGACTCAAACTGATCTGTTACATGATGATGAGGATTGTCATAGGGAGGGCTATGCACCCACTATACCAAAGACTAATCAGACTGAAATTGACTGTCCAGAGATAGTACAAATATCTGATATAGAAACTTTGAAGAGTGAGAACAATGGACAGGCAGGGAGTGACCATAGCACATGTTACCCTAAAAGAGACAGAACAACGTCTCAATACTTGGAAGACTATGTTTCAGATTTTGAATGTGATGATCAGATACTAACAAACTTTCGGGTAGATTATGAGTTTTGCGCTAAACAGGGTGCAAAGCTAATGCCAAAAAAGTTGTGTTATTTCACTCTCCATAGTGCTGCCAGAACGAGTTACTGAAAAGCCTCCTTATGCATGCAATATGGTGGCGTTAAGCTCCATACCACACAAAAGGGCTGCTTTGATGTGCTCATGCACGCTTTCCCCAATAGACATTAATGAGGAAAGAGTGTTAGAAAAAAAACTAACACCTGAAGTGAGGAATGAAAAATCTCCGTAACATAACCCTATTGATGTCTATGGGGGAAGAAAAAATTATGTTTAAGCCTAACACCCTAACATAAACCCCAAGTCTAAACACCCCTAATCTGCCACTCCTGACATCGCCAACACTATAATAAAGCTATTAACCCCTAATACGCCGCTCCCCGACATCACTGACACTATAATAAAGTTATTAACTCCTAAACCCCCGGCCTCCCACATCGCCCCCACTAAAAAAACCTATTAACCCCTAAACCTCCTACCTCCATAATCGCCGCCACTAAAAAACATGTATTAACCCCTAAACCTCCATCCCCCACATCGCCGCCACTAAATAAACATATTAACCCCTAAACCACCAGCCCCCCCACATCACAAAAAACACTAAATAAAATTATTAACCCCAAAAAATAACTTACCCCTAACTTTAAATTAAAATTACAATATAACTATCTTAAAATAAATAAAAACTTACCTGTGAAATAAAAAAAACACTAAGCTTAAACTATAAATTAACCTAACATAACTATTCTAATAAAATAAAAAAAAACTACCAATTAAAAAATCTAAATTACAAATTAAAAAAAAAAACTAACACTACGAAAAAAATAAAAAATCTAAAATTACAAAAAATAATAAACACTAAATTACGAAAAATAAAAAAACACTAAACTTACAAAAAATAATAAATGAAATTATCAAAAATAAAAACAATTACATCTAATCTAATAGCCCTATAAATATAAAAAGCCCCCCAAAATTACCCCCCCCCCTCAGCCTACAATAAACTACCTACCGGCTAGATTTAGAGTTCTGCGGCCAAAGGGGTGCGTTAGCTACGCATGCTTTTTTCCCCCCGCACCTTTTAAATACCGCTGGTATTTAGAGTTCACATAATGGCTGTGTTTTCAGTGCGTTAGGCTCCAAAAAGGGAGCGTAGAGCATAATTTAACACCACTGCAACTCTAAATTCCAGCGGTGCTTACGGACGCGGCCAGCTACAAAAACGTGCTTGTGCATGATTCCCCCATAGAAAACAATGGGGCCATTTGAGCTGAAAAAAAACATAACACCTGCAAAAAAGCAGCGTTCAGCTCCTAACGTAGCCCCATTGTTTTCTATGGGGAAAGACTTCCTAAGTCTGCACCTAACACCCTAACATGTACCCCGAGTCTAAACACCCCTAACCTTACACTTATTAACCCCTATTCTGTCGCCCCCGCTATCGCTGACACCTGCATATTTTTTTTAACCCCTAATCTGCCGCTCCGTAAACCGCCGCTACCTACATTATCCCTATGTACCCCTAATCTGCTGCCCCTAACACCGCCGACCCCTATATTATATTTATTAACCCCTAATCTGCCCCCCACAACGTCGCCTCCACCTGCCTACACTTATTAACCCCTAATCTGCCGGGCTGACCGCACCGCTACTATAATAAAGTTATTAACCCCTAATCCGCCTCACTCCCGCCTCAATAACCCTATAATAAATAGTATTAACCCCTAATCGGCCCTCCCTAACATCGCCGACACCTAACTTCAATTATTAACCCCTAATCTGCCGACCGAATCTCGCCGCTACTGTAATAAATGGATTAACCCCTAAAGCTAAGTCTAACCCTAACACTAACACCCCCCTAAGTTAAATATAATTTTTATCTAACGAAATAAATTATTCCTATTTAAAGCTAAATACTTACCTGTAAAATAAACCCTAATATAGCTACAATATAAATTATAATTATATTTTAGCTATTTTAGGATTAATATTTATTTTACAGACAACTTTGTATTTATTTTAAACAGGTACAATAGATATTAAATAGTTAATAACTATTTAATAGCTAAAATAGTTAAAATAATTACAAAATTACCTGTAAAATAAATCCTAACCTAAGTTACAATTAAACCTAACACTACACTATAAATAAATTAATTAAATACAATACCTACAATTATCTACAATTAAACCTAACACTACACTATCAATAAATTAATTAAATAAAATACCTACAAATAAATAGAATTAAATAAACTAACTAAAGTACAAAAAATAAAAAAGAACTAAGTTACAAAAAATAAAAAAATATTTACAAACATTAGAAAAATATTACAACAATTTTAAACTAATTACACCTACTCTAAGCCCCCTAATAAAATAACAAAGCCCCCCAAAATAAAAAAATGCCCTACCCTATTCTAAATTAAAAAAGTTCAAAGCTCTTTTACCTTACCAGCCCTGAAAAGGGCCCTTTGCGGGGCATGCCCCAAAGAATTCAGCTCTTTTGCTTGGAAAAAAACCACATACAATACCCCCCCCAACCTTACAACCCACCACCCACATACCCCTAATCTAACCCAAACAACCCTTAAATAAACCTAACACTAAGCCCCTGAAGATCTCCCTACCTTGTCTTTCGATCAGCCAATAGAATGCAAGCTCAATCTGATTGACTGATTGGATCAGCCAATCGGATTGAACTTGAATCTGATTGGCTGATTCCATCAGCCAATCAGAATATTCCTACCTTAATTCCGATTGGCTGATAGAATCCTATCAGCCAATCGGAATTCGAGGGACGCCATCTTGGATGACGTCATTTAAAGGAACCGTCATTCGGCGAGTAGGGGTCGTTAGAAGAGGATGGATCCGCGTCGGCTGGGAAGAAGATGGCTCCGCTCCGCTCCGGAAGAAAGAAGATTGAAGATGCTGCTTGATAGAAGACTTCATCCCGATGATGGACTTCCGACTTCAGCCCGATGATGGATTTCTTCAGCCGCCGCTTGGATCCAGACTTCAGCCCGAGGATGGACGTCACTCTTCAGCCCCCCGCTTGGGCTTGGATCAAGACACCAGAGGCTCTTCTGGACAGATCGGGACCGGTGAGGTGAAGACAAGGTAGGGAGATCTTCAGGGGCTTAGTGTTAAGTTTATTAAAGGGGGGTTTGGGTTAGATTAGGGGTATGTGGGTGGTGGGTTGTAATGTTGGGGGGGGGTATTGTATGTGTTTTTTTTACAGGCAAAAGAGCTGAATTCTTTGAGGCATGCCCCGCAAAGGGCCCTTTTCAGGGCTGGTAAGGTAAAAGAGCTTTGAACTTTTTTAATTTAGAATAGGTTAGGGCATTTTGGGGGGCTTTGTTATTTTATTAGGGGGCTTAGAGTAGGTGTAATTAATTTAAAATTGTTGTAATATTTTTCTAATGTTTGTAAATATTTTTTTATTTTTTGTAACTTAGTTCTTTTTTATTTTTTGTACTTTAGTTAGTTTATTTAATTGTATTTATTTGTAGGTATTGTATTTAATTAATTTATTGATAGTGTAGTGTTAGGTTTAATTGTAGATAATTGTAGGTAGTTTATTTAATTAATTTATTGATAGTGTAGTGTTAGGTTTAATTGTAGATAATTGTAGGTATTTTATTTAATTAATTTATTGATAGTGTAGTGTTAGGTTTAATTGTAGATAATTGTAGGTATTTTATTTAATTAATTTATTTATAGTGTAGTGTTAGGTTTAATTGTAACTTAGGTTAGGATTTATTTTACAGGTAATTTTGTAATTATTTTAAATAGGTAACTATTAAATAGTTATTAACTATTTAATAGCTATTGTACCTGGTTAATATAATTACAAAGTTGCCTGTAAAATAAATATTAATCCTAAAATAGCTACAATATAATTATAATTTATATTGTAGCTATATTAGGGTTTATTTTACAGGTAAGTATTTAGCTTTAAATAGGAATAAGTTATTTAATAATAGTTAATTTATTTTGTTAGATAAAAATTATATTTAACTTAGGGGGGTGTTAGGGTTAGGGTTAGAAATAGCTTTAGGGGTTAATACATTTATTAGAATAGCGGTGAGCTCCAGTCGGCAGATTAGGGGTTAATGTTTGAAGTTAGGTGTTGGCGATGTTAGGGAGGGCAGATTAGGGGTTAATACTATTTATTATAGGATTATTGAGGCGGGAGTGAGGCGGATTAGGGGTTAATAACTTTATTATAATAGCGGCGCGGTCCGGTCGGCAGATTAGGGGTTAATAAGTGTAGGCAGGTGGAGGCGACGTTAAGGGGGGCAGATTAGGGGTTAATAAATATAATATAGGGGTTGGCGGTATTAGGAGCAGCAGATTAGGGGTTCATAGGGATAACGTAGGTGGCAGCGTTGTGCGGTCGGCAGATTAGGGGTTAAAAAAAATTAACAGAGTGGCGGCGATGTGGGGGGACCTCGGTTTAGGGGTACATAGGTAGTTTATGGGTGTTAGTGTACTTTAGAGCACAGTAGTTAAGAGCTTTATAAACCGGCGTTAGCCCAGAAAGCTCTTAACTACTGACTTTTTTCTGCTGCTGGAGTTTTGTCGTTAGATTTCTAACGCTTACTTCAGCCACGACTCTAAATACCGGCGTTAGAAAGATCCCATTGAAAAGATAGGATACGCAAATGGCGTAGGTGGATCTGCGGTATGGAAAAGTCGCGGCTGGAAAGTGAGCGTTAGACCCTTTCCTGACTGACTCCAAATACCAGAGGGCGGTAAAAACCAGCGTTAGGAGCCTCTAACACTGGTTTTGACTGCTACCGCCCAACTCTAAATCTAGCTGTTAAATTCTTAAAAGGCCCTTTTGTAGGGCATTTCCTTTGATAAACAGATCTTTTACCTGTAAAAAAAATACAAAATCTTCCCAACAGTAAAACCCACCACCACACCAAATCCTATTGGCTGTTTCAGAAGCTCTCATCCTATTGACTGATTTGAATTTTAAGAATCAAATCAGCCAATATGAATGCAAGGTATGCCATTTTGAGACGGCAATCTTGCATTCAACTTCAGTGTATGGCGGTGACTGTATGAAGAGGACGCTCCACACAAGATGCCCCCAGTATGGATGAAGATATCGTCCCCTGGATAAAGACTTCTCACCACCTGGATGGAGAAAGATGTCCGGACTTCAGGAACCATGAGTAGATATTCTGGGGTTAGTGTTAGGTTTTATTTTTTGTTTTTTTTGTTTTTTAGATTAGGTCTTTGGGCTTTTTTAAAAGAACTGAATGCCCTTTTAAGGGCAATGAAAACAAACTGAATATGCAAAGGCATATTGTAGGTGCTTTCTTAGGTTCTCCACATATTGATGTGTATTGGCATCGTTTATCAAGTTCTGGTCTAATTTACGGTACAGTAGATGCTGGGGTAGAACCATTCTTCTACCAGTCATCAGTTCAAAAGGTGACATCTTGGTAGCACTACTTGGAGTTGATCTCAATGCCATTAGGACCAGCGGTAATTTTACATCCCAGTCTTTACCTGTTTCACCCACAAACTTTTTGAGGATCTTCACTATGGACTGGTTGTAGCACGCTACACCACCACGTGAGGCAGCTCTATATGCAATATGGAGCTTTTTTTTTAACCCCTAGTATTTTCCACATTTTGGTCATCACTTTGCTAGTGAAGTGGGTTCCCCGATCGGATATGATTATTTGGGGCAAACCAAATCTGGAAAACACGTGGTTGATGAGCAATGCTGCACATGTTTCAGCACTATTGTTAGGCACACTGATGCACTCTACCCATTTAGTAAATAGGCATGTCACTGTTAAGATATATTTGTTACCACTTGATGACCTAGTTACTGGCCCAATAAAATCAATTTGTTTATCTGACCATGTTATTACCATCCCCCTTTTCTGCAATGGCGCTCCATGCGTATGTACAGTGAGTTGGAACTGTGGACAGATTAAACAACCTTGACAGTAAGTCTAAACATCTTTTAACATGTGTGGCCAGAAGGCGTAATCACGCAATATTTTATATGTGAGTTTGGCACCACGATGGCCAGATGTGGGAGCATCATAGGCATGTTGAAGCATTAGACGTCTGAACTTGGTAGGTACCGCCAGTTTTGGAGGTTCTAATAACCAAACCATCCTGTAACTTGAATTGTGATCTTGACTTCATTAAGATTCTAAGCTTTTCCTTGCCAATACAATCATCTTTTGAGATGGGGTTGCTTTCAGGATCTTCTATGTGTTTATAGAAGATGCCTACAATGGGGTCTTCTTTTTGACTTGTGATCAGGACCTCACTAGGAGAATTCTGACTCCCTTGAACCAGGTTAGGCTCACTCTGTTGTTTATCCTGGTTTCTGGTAATGGCTTCTACCTGAATCGCACCCATTAAGTGGTCAATATTAAGGAGTTCTCCAGTTATGGCTCCTTGTTTGGCTAATGAATCCACAAGATCATTGCCTTCCTTATAAGGACCTAGCATCCAGGAATGACCCTTGGTCTTTTTCCAGTGTATGGTTAAATCATTGGACACCACCAGATTATCAATCTCGCAGAACAACTTGCCATGCTTGACTGGTTTGTTGTTACTTTTCTGCATGCCATTTCTTTTCCAAGTTGGCAGGTATTCAACAAAACTGTCACACACATAATTTGAGTCAGTAATGATCACAAATTCCTGAATATCATGTTCAATAGCCATCTCAATGGTTTTTAGAACAGCAGTTAGTTCTGCAACTTGACTGGATCTTGGTACAATGTTGAACTCTGTAGAAATATTTGGGAATCCATTTGCCCGAGTTATACCAATGCCAGCGACTAGTCTGCGCTCATTTTCAATAGTGGCATGGTAAGAACAACCATCAACATATACCCAAGATAATGATTGACAATGGTCCTCATTGTACATTTTGTACGGGGAAAGCAATTGTTCCTCCAGGAAATCATCTTCTGATAATTCTTCCCCAGGATCCTTAGCAGTACAGTCGTGGAGCTCAGCGAGCCCCTGTGTGACTGGATTCTTTTTATTTTGCTAATAGCGAATTTCTAAAGGCCAGCCTTGTAAGGAAAGAGTCCAAGCGGTTATGCGGCTGTTAGACAAGTTTCCATCTCTTATTCTCTTACTTTGCAAATATAGCAAAGGCTGGTGGGCCATTTCTACAATAATTTTCTCGCCCTGTATATAGCTGTGGAAATTTTGCAGAGCCCATATAGTAGATAATAATAATTTTATTTCTACTGGGGAAAGAGTTTTGCTCGCATAAGCAATGACTTTGATTAAATTATCATGCTTTTGGTATAAAACAGCACTCATGCTTATATTTGTGTAACCTGTCTCTAAATAGACAGGTTTACCACTTTCAGGGCACGCTAAGCAAGGTGCTTGAGTGAGTTTTCTCTTCAGCTCTTTGATGGCTGTCTCTTGAGTCTCACTCCAGTGCCATTTCACATCCATCTTTAGAAGAAGTAGTGGTTTAGCTAATTCTGCATAATTATCAATGAATTTGCGAGAATAATTTCGTCATACCCAGGATTGATCTCAATTCCTTTAAGTTAGTTGGGTTCTTAGAATTTACTATAGCTTCCACCTATTTCTTCTGAGGATTTAGCCCTTCAGAAGTAACTTCATGTCCTAAGAAGTTTACACGAGTGCGGCACCATTGAGCTTTTTGTAGGGATAATTTGACACCTGCCCTTTTTAGTTGGCTGAGGACATGTTTAAGCTCTGTGATGTGTTTTTCAAAGTCTGTGCTTTTGATTAAAACATTATCAACATAAGATAAGGTCCCCCTTTCCAGTGCATCAGGCATAGCCTTATGCATGAATACAGCAAATTCATGTCCAGAATTTATGTTTCCAAATGGAAGTCTCTGGAATGCATTCTGGACCTTTTGGAATGAGAATGCCAGCTTATACTGGTCCTCCTCATGTACCTTTATGGTCCAATATCCCTATGCACAATCAATGGCAGTGAATATTTTAGATCCCTGCATCTGTGCTAGGCACTGGTCAATATATGGCACAGGCCAGCCAGACATGTACACTTGTTAGTTTAGCTGTCTTAAGTCAGCACACAAACGCCATTGTCCATTGGGCTTAAGAACACCTAGAATAGGATTCTTATAAGAGCTGTGCACCTGTCTGATAATACCTCTTTCTTCCAGGTTCCTTATGAATTCTGTGAGAGAATCATATGAGGCTAAAGGAAGTCTGTATTGTTTAACAAAGACAGGTGGTGCATTGGGATCTGTTTGGCTTCTTGCAATGTGCAAGTCTGTAGTCCCACAGTCATAAAAATCCCTAGCAAAAATATCCTTGTACTCCATCAGGAGCTCTCGCAGCTGTCAGCGTTCATCATCACTGGAACAGCCATTAGCTAAAGATATTTGCTCTTCGACTATCTGCTGAAATCCTGGAAAGATTTCAGGCTGTCCTATTTCATAGGCTTCTTCCAACCTAGAGGTGAGGTCCCCTTGATTATAATTTACATTGCCCCCATGACTCTGGGTATTGGGGTATTCTTGATGTTTAATTGGTTGATCAAACACTAGGGAGGCTTCTTTAATTTTACAGATGCCTACCTCTGAGCTGAATGGATAAATAGACTGAATTGTAAATAGTCACTCTGGCATAGATGCAAAGGATTGTTCTATTAGTTGTTCTTCAGTTAAATATCCTTCAGGTATTAGCCAAATTACATTATTCTGGAATCCAAAAGTGTAATAACTTTATGATAGGCGATCACAACAGTTTAAACCCTGCGACCCCTCTATAGCTGGGAAGGCTAAACAGTTTAACAACCTCATAGCTCAATATAACTTGTATGACGCATGGCGCTCCCACCACCCCTCTTCTAGAGACTACTCCTTCTACTCTCCTGTCCACAATACTTACACTAGAATTGATGTCATCTTTTGTGAACCCCATCTCCTAGATCTTGTCCAATCTATACACATGCCTGGCTGTACATGGTCGGACCACTCTCCTGTTCAGCTATCTTTACAAACTCACAACCCAAATACCCCAAGACCTTCTTGGAAAATGCCAGACTTCATTCTCTCCTCTAAGGAACAAACTGAATTCCTTAAGGTCAAGATTGAACACTTTTTAGCGACCAATGACAATGGAGCAGTCAGTGACTACACTCTTTGGGGCTCCCTGAAGGCTTTTGTTCGCGGCCTCTTTATTAAACTAAGGGCGGAGCTCAAGAAAAAAACTGGCAATTCTTTAGCCCGATTACTTATTACCCTAAGAGACTTAAACTCCACACACATGCTAACACTAGACCCCCAGATTCTAAACCAAATCAAGGAAATCAAGAACCAGATTGAAGCTATAGAGTCACAGCGCTTGCAAGCACACATACAAAAATTTAAACAAACCTTCTACGCTAAAGGCAATAAAGCAGATAGGCTTTTGGCTAATAAATTGCGACAACGTACTGCTGCGGCGCAAATTCCTTTCATCAAAACACCCTCAGACATCGGAGGTGCCTTTGCTAGCTATTACTCATCTCTATATAATCTAGAAAACCATACTGTTGACGCTCCCCCCTCGTTATCCCGAGTTCAGAGGTTCTTAGAAGGTCTGTCCTTGCCCACCCTGTCGGAGGAACAAAAAACATTTTTGGATTCCCCCTTTAGTCTTAAAGAAATTAGAGACACCATCATCTCATTAAAAAACGGCAAAGCCCCTGGTCCTGATGGTTATAATGCCCTTTTCTACAAAACATTTCTTCCACTGCTCTCACCCGTACTTACTAGATTGTTCTCTTCGGCCAGACATAATAGCGTATTCCCCGCTGAATTCCTAGAAGCTACTATAATCACGATCCCTAAACCCGGCAAACCTCCCAACATCTGTGAAAATTTTCGCCCTATCTCATTAATCAACACAGACATGAAAATCTTTGCTAAACTCCTGGCCAATAGACTTAATCACATTCTTCCCTCACTAATTAACTGGGACCAAGTGGGCTTTACCCCATATAGAGAGGGACCAGACAACACCAGAAGAATTCTCAACATACATCTAGAAGCCAAGAGAACAGGCTTTCCATGTGCAACTCTAGCTCTAGATGCGGAAAAAGCCTTTGACAGGGTGGGCTGGACCTATATGTTCGAGGTCTTAAGAAAATTTGATTTCCCCCCACAATTCTACTCTTGCATAGCCGCTCTATACTCTACGCCCTCAGCCTCAGTCAGAGGTTTAGGCTTTCACTCATCAACCTTCCCCATCACTAACGGGACGAGACAAGGGTGCCCACTATCTCCTCTTATTTTCACTCTGATCATGGAGCCCTTAGCGGAAGCTATCCGAATAAACCCAGATATTAAAGGTGTGGAAGTGGCGGGAGTAACTCAAAAGACCGCTCTATTTGCAGACAATCTGACTATTTTCCTAGGTGATCCAACGAGATCTCTTCCTTCCCTCTTCTCTCTACTGGAGAGCTTTGGTGATATTAGCTTCTATAAACTTAACATAAATAAAACGGATGCATATGTTATAAATATAGCCGATAACGAACTTGCAAAATTAAAGCTGAAGTATCCATTTAATTGGTCAAAACATAAGATCAAACACTTAGGTGTCTATCTGTCCAGCAATATATGCACTGTTATAGAAGCTAACTTTTACCCACTCCTAGGCCAATTTCAAAATTGCGCGTTAAAATGGAATGTCCCTTGTATCTCTTGGCTAGGCAGGATCGCCGCGTTTAAGATGGTCCTTCTTCCCAAGCTTACTTACCTATTTCGCGCCCTTCCCATTCCTATCCCCAAATCCCTTATTGGTAAATTTCAAGCTACGTGTAATAGATTTGTTTGGAGAGGCAAGCATCCCAGGGTGGCCACAAGAATATTGCAGCAACCGCTTTTAAGTGGAGGCGCTGGCGCCCCCAACTTAATCTTCTATCATGAGGCAGCTAGATTGGCTCATATTCTTGCCTGGAATGTTAAAGCTTCCCAAAGCAAATGGAAAATCCTGGAAAAGGCAACTTTGCCTGACCCCCTCCTCCTTGCGGATCTTATATGGTTACCTAAACACATTAGGGCCTATTATAAGATTAATAATCCAATTATCTTACATGCACTCCGCTTCTGGGATAAGACCCACTCCTTACCACAGATAGCGCCACACCCGTCACCAATCCATTCCTTCTCAGGTCTACTAATGGCTCTCCGAGACTCTCACCCTTCCTTATGGGAAGACCATGGCATAATACATATTGCTGACTTATTCCCCGATGGTAGTATGATATCGTTAGCCCAATTCAGCTCTACCTACAATCCCCCTCCCCTCCTACGTTTTGAATTCTGGTGAGTGCGCAGCCTCTTGAAATCATGGGGTTTTTTGAATTCCCCTCCAAGAGAACCTACCGCTTGGGAGAAAAGATGGCTGGCAGGTCCCACACGCACTTGCAACCTCATATAAAGACCTACTGAATCCTCCAATCTTTAATAAATCAGCTTACATCATTGCATGGGAAAGATCCCTCAACTACTGTGCTGGACAGGACGAGTGGTCCAAGGCTGTTTCGCTTACCAGACAGGCCTTGCATTTTATAACTCTGTTAGAACTATATATTAAAATATGTCTTCAATGGCACCTCACACCCCTCAGACTCTTCAAAATCTCCCCGGTTAATTCCCCCCTATGCTGGAGAGAATGTGGCTCTGTTGGTACGCCCTCCCACATTTGGTGGGAGTGCCCTGTGTTAAAACCCTTCTGGCTTGAGATCATACGTAGATTAAAGCTCTTAGACCCTTCTTTGGAGACCACCCCACAGACCCTGTTATTTCATTTAAATATTAAAACATCAACAAAGGCCGGAGATCTCCTTAGCGTCTATATTCTGATGGCAGCAAAGCTATCTATAGCCAGATTATGGAGGCAGAAGCCTCCACCAGGGTGGAGCGAAGTCATTAAGATTATGACGTATCTTGAGACTATGGAACTCCCGATTTTCACCCAGAATAACAAAGCCCCATTACACTTGAAAATATGGGACCAATGGAGACCCCTCAGATAATAATAACAGGGGTACGTTCCCTTAGTTTTCCTCCCCCTTACCAGCCCCTAACAATATCATAAAAAGTACCATTCCAGCCCCTTCATAACCTCACCGCTCTCTTCCCTCTTCCAGCCTCCCCCCCCCCCCGACACCGTTTCCTCCTTTTTTTTTTTTTTTTTTCTTCTTTCCTTTCCCCGCCTTATTCTATAGTATCTGACCAGCACGTTTTGCTTACTAAATTTATCTATTCTCCCGTCTCATAATGGATATGTTTAGTCCATGTTTCCCAGCATTTAAAAATTTCTGTTCTCTATAAGGTATTCTAATAAAACCCACATTTTTATTCCACAGCTTACAAAAATGGACTGAGTGCTTAATATTTGTTCTCTGAACTTCAATTTCAACATCCTTTGTTTTCACACATGTTGGAAGCTTTACCCTGTAAGGCAAAAATACCATTCAACCTTTTACTTTGTATTGTGTGTGCTTGTTTGTACTCTTGTGTCCATCTTTCAATAAAAATTATTATTTAAAAAAAAAAAAAAAAAAAAAAAGTGTAATAACTTGATTTCAGTGCATATCCTGTGGTAGTTCCCTTGGATAAGGTTATATACTGTGGGGTCATGTTATGCACAATAACATGTATTGGAATAGTTCCAATATTTACCATATGAGTATAGGTCATTGTGATACCCAGATTTTTTATTCTATGGGAGAGGCAAATTAGCTTTTCAGAAGTTTTTAATTTCTGTCCTCTCTTTACCTGTAAGGGTAAGAGGAATCTATCAGCCCCAGCAGGGATTATAACATCATTAGACACCTGCATATTTACAGCATATGGCATTTGCTAGTTTGATTTCAGGGCTGCATTTTCATCCTGAAATACTTCAGGGTCCCCTTTTAACTTGCTCCAGAGGCAAGAGTTAATCAAATCTATTTGTATGCTATATCTATGTAAGTGATCATTGTCAATGTATATTTGATTATGGGGAGTATTTTAAACTAAAAATAGGTGCTTTGCTGATTTATTACCTATAGATATAGATAATAAACATTTAGCTGTGATATTATAGCTTTCAAACCTGTCATCCAGGCCGTCGACACAGTGGTCTTGGGGAGAAAGATATTTAATCACCTTAGGTTCAGCTATCCGCACTAATAAGCCTTTGCTTATATAGCTAGCTTCCTGTTTTAAGTTTAATTTGGCATACTTGGTTTTCCCAAGGTCATGCACTTGTATAGGGATAAATAGATCCTCTTTAACTCTCTCAATTCCTGTGAGGTATTGAGCGTGGCCTACCCCTTAGGGATTTTAGCATCCCCCTTGTGGAGAGATATGGTTAATACATCGCTGTTTAAGGAAATATTCGCTATCTTTCCAGGTGAAATTTTAAAAGTATTACCATCAGAGCCACTTAAAGGAGTCTGATCATCTATTTGTAAGATAGCGATTTCAGGTACAGAGTCATTCCTGAAATGAATCTCCACAGCATCTGACTTCTCTTCCACCATGTGACAGTTATGTCAGGTGCGAGATATATCGGATTGCTCATAATTGATTGGCCTTTTACTTGTGCCCAAATTACATTATTTATGCAATCAATTATGGTGTTTAATAGTTTCAGGAGATTAGATCACTACCAATTATTAAACTATCAGTTGGCAGATCCACTATAATGACAGGGTGTCGTATGACCCTGTTCCCCAGCCTCACTTTTAACCATGCAGTACCGTAGACTTTTAGAGAGTCACCCCCAACCCTTATTAGTGAACCATCAAATTCTTTTATTTTAGGTTTGTGGGGTGTTAGCTCATTTAGCTGTGTGTAGTACCTGTGGGATAAAATAGTTGCCTGAGACCCAGTATCAATTAATCCCATGATAGGGTTGGAGACTAAATCCTGGAGCTCAGCTAATACATAATATCTCCCTGCAGTTTCTAACATTTCACACATAAAATTGGCATGATTACACAATTGTGGGCTTCGCAACATGTTACCTGGATCCGCCGTGTTACCTGATGCAGGAGAATTTTCATGCTCACCATTCATGTCTTCTATAATAGGGCTGATTGGGTTCCTGTGTACTGCATCTGTGGAAATAAGGTTAAGAGAATGCTGCAAAGGAAGAGATTTGTTAAAGCTTTCAGGCTGAGGTTGCTCGTCATCACAGCTAAATCGTCCGTTTCCGGTCTGTAGTAGAGAATATGATTAGTACCATTATTGACATTTATCATTTCATTTGGTATATCTCTCCCCTCTCTATCAGGTGATACTGCAGTATTTATGGCTGTGCCTGTGGCCCACTGCTGGCCACTGGCTGTACCCCTAATAAAGTATTATTCTGTTGCTGAGCCGTAAATGCTTGACTCATGTTAGCGAATTGTTAACTCAACCAAATTATCTGGGTACTAAGCTGATCTACTTGATCGTACAAGTTACCTCTACCTCTGGGCCTATCTCTTGATGCCCCATAGTAGTGATTCCTGGACCATTGGGTCCCTTCAGAATCAGGGCCACTGGTTATATCCTGGTGTGGCTGCCCCTGGGGTTCAGCTTGTCTCGCGTTGCTTTCTTGGGGTGCACTATTTAACTGGGGCAACTGGCTACCCTGAGAATATCTGTGCCACTTATTGTATCTACCTTTATGTGGATACCTATTACCTTGTGGGTATTCTCCTCTTTGGGGATACCTATTTATCTGGTTATGCCCCCCCCCTCTGGAGCATAATCTCTCTGCGCTTCAGCCCATGTTGGGGGAGGGGCAGAGTTAAAACTTTGTGGGGTTGGCCTATTTTCTTGGGCCACCTCCACATACGTTTTCTTTTTAGACTCCAAATTGAGGGGGCTAGGTGACACCCTAGTTTCTGCCACAATTTTGGGACTGAGTTTTGATTCCATTTTAACCCCTGTTCACCGGACTGCTGAATAGAGTATATCTTTGTACTCTCTTTGATCAGCCAGTCTAATGAGCAGTACTCATTAAAATCTCTAGCTAAATTAACTTTGATGTGCGCGGGCAATGCTTCAAAAAATAAATTCACAAATTCTGAGCATTCAAATATGGGATAATCTTCAGCCATACTGTACACACTTTTCAGTACAGAAAGGAATGCTATAGGGCTTTGATTTGCACTACATTTTAAACTGTATACAGCTATTTTTGCTGCAGTTTTAGTGCGATATTGCCCGAATTCTTTTCTGCACTGTCGTTTTGTCTCATTCCAGCAATGAATATTCATATTCTTTACTGAAGCAAAGAATTTGTGATATTTACCTTCAAATACCCAGGGCAATTATAGAAACGGTTCCCTTGTTGGAGAACTTAGGTACTGCATAACCTAAAAAACATAATTTATTCTTACCTGATAAATTTATTTATCTTGTGGTGTATCCAGTCCACGGATCATCCATTACTTGTGGGATATTCTCCTTCCCAACAGGAAGTTGCAAGAGGATCACCCACAGCAGAGCTGCTATATAGCTCCTCCCCTAACTGCCATATCCAGTCATTCAACCGAAAACAAGCAGAGAAAGGAGAAACCATAGGGTGCAGTGGTGACTGTAGTTTAAAATTAAAAAATACCTGCCTTAAAATGACAGGGCGGGCCGTGGACTGGATACACCACAAGATAAATATATTTATCAGGTAAGCATAAATTATGTTTTCTCTTGTAAGGTGTATCGAGTCCACGGATCATCCATTACTTGTGGGATACCAATACCAAAGCTAAAGTACATGGATGAAGGGAGGGACAAGGCAGGTACTTAAACGGAAGGTACCACTGCCTGTAAAACCTTTCTCCCAAAAATAGCCTCTGAAGAAGCAAAAGTATCAAATTTGTAGAATTTTGAAAAAGTATGAAGCGAAGACCAAGTCGCCGCCTTGCAAATCTGTTCAACAGAAGCCTCATTTTTAAAGGCCCATGTGGAAGCCACAGCTCTAGTAGAATGAGCTGTAATCCTTTCTGGAGGCTGCTGGCCAGCAGTCTCATAGGCTAAGCGGATTATGCTTTTTAGCCAAAAAGAAAGAGAGGTTGTCAAAGCCTTTTGACCTCTCCTCTATCCAGAGTAGACAACAAACAAAGCAGATGTTTGATGAAAATCTTTAGTAGCTTGTAAGTAAAACTTTAAAGCACAAACCACGTCCAGATTGTGTAATAGACATTCCTTCTTTGAAGAAGGATTAGGACACAAAGACGGAACAACAATCTCTTGATTGATATTCTTATTAGATACCACCTTAGGTAAAAACCTTGGTTTGGTACACAGAACTACCTTATCTGCATGGAAGATCAGATAAGGAGAATCACATTGTAAGGCAGATAACTCGGAAACTCTACGAGCCGAGGAAATAGCTACCCAAAAAAAGAACTTTCCAAGATAAAAGTTTGATATCTATGGAATGAAGAGGTTCAAACGGAACCCCCTGAAGAACTTTAAGAACCAAATTTAAGCTCCAAGGTGGAGCAACAGGTTTAAACACAGGCTTGATTCTAACTAAAGCCTGACAAAATGCTTGAATGTCTGGAACATCCGCCAGACGCTTGTGCAAAAGAATAGATAGTGCAGAAATCTGTCCCTTTAAGGAACTAGCTGACAATCCTTTCTCCAATCCTTCTTGGAGAAAAGATAATATCCTGGGAATCCTGACCTTACTCCATGAGTAGCCCTTGGATTCACACCAATAAAGATATATACGCATATCTTATGATAGATTTTCCTGGTGACAGGCTTTCATGCCTGAATTAAGGTATCAATGACTGACTCGGAGAAACCATGCTTTGATAAAATCAAGCGTTCAATCTCCAGGCAGTCAGCCTCAGAGAAATTAGATTTGGATGGTTGAAAGGACCTTGAAGTAGAAGGTCCTGTCTCAGCGGCAGAGTCCATGGTGGAAAGGATGACATGTCCACCAGATCTGCATACCAAGTCCTGCGTGGCCACGCAGGCGTATCAAGATCACCGATGCTCTCTCCTGCTTGATTTTGGCAATCAGACGAGGGAGCAGAAGAAACGGTGGAAACACATAAGGTTGAAGGACCAAGGTTGAAGGACCAAGGCGCTGCTAGAGCATCTATCAGCGTTGCCTTGGGATCCCTGGACCTGGATCTGTAACAAGGAAGCTTGGCGTTCTGGCGAGACACTATGAGATCCAGTTCTGGTTTGCCCCAATGATGAACCAATTGTCCAAACACCTCCGGATGGAGTTCCGACTCCCCCGGATGAAAAGTCTGTTGACTTAGAAAATCCGCCTCCCAGTCCTCTACACCTGGGATATGGATAGCTGATAGGAGGCAAGAGTGAATATCTGCCCAGCAAATTATCTTTGAGACTTCTAACATCGCTAGGGAACTCCTTGTTCCCCCTTGATGGTTGATGTAAGCCACAGTCGTGATGTTGTCCGAAATCTGATGAACCTCAGTGTCGCTAGCTGAGGCCAAGCCTGAAGAGCATTGAATATTGCTCTTAGTTCCAGAATGTTTATTGGAAGGAGTGTCTCCTCCTGAGTCCACGATCCCTGAGCCTTCAGGGAGTTCCAGACTGCACCCCAACCTAGAAGGCTGGCATCTGTCATTACAATTGTCCAATCTGGCCTGCGAAATGTTATACCTTTGGACAGATGGACCCGAGATAGCCACCAGAGAAGAGAATCCCTGGTCTCTTGATCCAGATTTAGTAGAGGGGACAAATCTGTGTAATCCCCATTCCACTGACTGAGCATGCATAGTTGCAGCGGTCTGAGATGTAGGCGTGCAAACAGCACTATGTCCATTGCCGCTACCATTAAGCCGATTACTTCCATGCACTGAGCCACCGAAGGGCGAGGAATGGAATAAAGAACATGGCAGGAATTTAGAAGTTTTGATAACCTGGACTCCGTCAGGTAAATTTTCATTTCTACAGAATCTATGAGAGTCCCTAGGAAGGAAACTCTTGTGAGGGGGGATAGAGAACTCTTTTCCTCGAGAACTCTTTTCCTCGTTCACCTTCCACCCATGCGACCTCAGAAATGCCAACACTATGTCCGTATGAGACTTGGCAACTTGGAAGTTTGATGCCTGAATCAGGATGTCATCTAAATAAGGGGCCACTGCTATGCCCCATGGCCTTAGGACCGCCAGAAGCAACCTCAGAACCTTCGTAAAAATTCTTGGGGCTGTAGCTAACCCAAAGGGAAGAGCTACAAACTGGTAATGCCTGTCTAGGAAGACAAACCTGAGAAACCGATGATGATCTTTGTGTATCGGAATGTGAAGATAAGCATCCTTTAAATCCACTGTAGTCATGTATTGACCCTCCTGGATCATAGGTAGGATGGTACGAATAGTCTCCATCTTGAATGATGGAACTCTGAGGAATTTGTTTAAGATCTTTAAATCCAAAATTGGTCTGAAGGTTCCCTCTTTTTTGGGAACCACAAACAGATTTGAGTAAAATCCCTGTCCCTGTTCCTCCTTTGGAACTGGATGGATCACTCCCATAACTAGGAGGTCTTGTACACAGTGTAAGAATGCCTCTCTCTTTATCTGGTTTGCAGATAATTGAGAAAGGTGAAATCTCCCTTTTGGAGGGGAAGCCTTGAAGTCCAGAAGATATCCCTGGGATATAATTTCCAACGCCCAGGGATCCTGGACATCTCTTGCCCACGCCTGGGTGAAGAGCGAAAGTCTGCCCCCTACTAGATCCGTTACCGGATAGGGGGCTGTTCCTTCATGCTGTCTTAGAGGCAGCAAGAGGCTTTTTGGCCTGCTTACCCTTGTTCCAGGTCTGGTTAGGTCTCCAGACCGTCTTGGACTGAGCAAAAGTTCCCTCTTGTTTTGCATTAGAGGAAGTTGATGCCGCACTTGCCTTGAAGTTTCGAAAGGCACGAAAATTAGACAGTTTGGCCCTTGATTTGGACCTATCCTGAGGAAGGGCATGACCTTTTCCTCCAGTGATATCAGCAATAATCTCCTTCAAACTAGGCCCGAATAGGGTCTGCCCCTTGAAGGGAATGTTAAGCAGCTTAGACTTTGAAGTAACGTCAGCTGACCATGATTTAAGCCATAGCGCTCTGCGCACCTGGATAGCAAAACTAGAATTCTGAGCCGTTAGTTTAGTCAAATGAACAATGGCATCAGAAACAAAAGAATTGGCTAGCTTAAGTGCTCTAAGCTTGTCAAGTATGTCATCCAATGGAGTCACTACCTGTAAAGCCTCTTCCAGAGACTCAAACCAGAACGCCGCAGCAGCAGTGACAGGAGCAATGCATGCAAGGGGCTGTAGGATAAAACCTAGTTGAATAAACATTTTCTTAAGGTAACCCTCTAACTTTTTATCCATTGGATCTAAGAAAGCACAACTGTCCTCGACAGGGATAGTAGTACGCTTTGCTAGAGTAGAAACTGCTCCCTCCACCTTAGGAACTGTCTGCCATAAGTCCCGTGTGGTGGCGTCTATTGGAAACATTTTTCTAAAAATAGGAGGGGGAGAGAATGGCACACCTGGTCTATCCCATTCCTTAGTAATAATTTCTGTAAACCTTTTAGGTATTGAAAAAACATCAGTGCACACCGGCTCTGCATAGTATTTATCCAGTCTACACAATTTCTCTGGCACTGCAATTGTATCACAGTCATTCAGAGCAGCTAAAACCTAACACGCGGAGGTGTTCAAGCTTAAATTTAAATGTAGAGATATCAGAATCAGGTTGCATCATCTTCCCTGAGTCAGAAACATCACCCACACAAAGAAGCTCTCCTTCTTCAGCTTCTGCATATTGTGAGGCAGTATCAGACATAGCTCTTAAAGCGTCAGTATGATCTGTATTTCGTCTAACTCCAGAGCTATCTCGCTTTCCTCTAAATTCAGGTAGTCTGGCTAATACCGCTGACAGTGTATTATCCATGACTGCCGCCATGTCTTGTAAAGTAAACACTATGGGCACCCTAGATGTACTTGGCGCCATTTGAGCGTTAGTCCCTTGAGCGGGAGTCAAAGGGTCTGACACGTGGGGCGAGTTAGTCGGCATAACTTCCCCCTCGTCAGATTCCTCTGGTGATAAATTTTTTAAAGACAGAATATGATCTTTATTGCTTAAAGTGAAATCAGTACATTTTGTACACATTCTAAGAGGGGGTTCCACAATGGCTTTTAAACATAATAAACAAGGAGTTTCCTCTATGTCAGACATGTTTGTACAGACTAGCAATGAGACTAGCAAGCTTGGAAAACACTTTAAATCAAGTTAACAAGCAAATATAAGAAACTGTACTGTGCCTTTAAGAGAAACAAATTTTGTCAGAATTTGAAAAACAGTGAAAAAAGACAGTAAATCAAACGAAATTTTTACAGTGTGTATAATAAGCTAACAGAGCATTGCACCCACTTGCAAATGGACGATTAACCCCTTAGTTCAAAAAACAGATCACAAAAACGATATAGACGTTTTTTAACAGTCACACCAAACTGCCAGCCTTGCTATGGGCCTACCTCCCCCAACAAACGATTTTGGAAAGCCTAAGAGCCCTTTAGAGATGTCCTATAGCATTCAGGGGACTCCTGGAGGAAGCTGGATGTCTCAGTCTGTAAAAGTTACTGCGCAAAAAAAGCGCTAAATTAGGCCCCTCCCACTCATAGTAACACAGTGGAAAGCCTCAGGAAACTGTTTCTAGGCAAATTTAAGCCAGCCATGTGGAAAAAACTAGGCCCCAATAAAATTTATCACCAAAGTATATATAAAAACGTTTAAACATGCCAGTAAACGTTTTATATTGTAAATATAAAAGAGTATTACCTCAGAAAGTAAGCATGATACCGGTCGCTATTAAATCACTGTATTCAGGCTTACCTTACATAAATTTGGTAACAGCAGCATTTTCTAGCATTCACATCTTCTAGAAAAAAATCTTAACTGCACATACCTCATAGCAGGATAACCTGCACGCCATTCCCCCGCTGAAGTTACCTCTCTCTTCAGTCATGTGTGAGAACAGCAATGGATCTTAGTTACAACCTGCTAAGATCATAGAAATTATAGGCAGATTCTTCTATTTTTCTGCCTGGGACAAAATAGTACAACTCTGGTACCATTTAAAAATAACAAACTTTTGATTGAAGCAAGATAACAGCCACATTTCACCACTTTCCTCTTACTACCTCCATGCTTGTTGAGAGTTGCAAGAGAATTACTGGATATGGCAGTTAGGGGAGGAGCTATATAGCAGCTCTGCTGTGGGTGATCCTCTTGCAACTTCCTGTTGGGAAGGAGAATATCCCACAAGTAATGGATGATTTGTGGACTGGATACACCTTACAAGAGAAATGTTATTATCCTAGGAGCCTTATTTTGGGGGCTGGAGCATCTCTTATCTGCCCTATTACTATGGGGAGACCCCCTACGTACATTAGTACTACATGGGCTATTTGGGTAGCTAGCTCCATCCTCTTACTCACTATAATCACTATCCTCATTGCTAATAGAGGGGTTTTTTCTATGACGATATGATATTTTTAAATCAATTAATTCTCTCTGTTTTTTTGCGAGTTCTTTATGCAAATCTTCTATCTTGGCAAGTAGATTTAGATTATGCTTATCTAAGGTGGCCATGTCTTTGGCAAACTCATCAATTTTATATTCGGCTATATTTAAATTCTCTTTGCATCTGCGTGAGGAGCGAATACTATCTTCTAGCCCCTGTATTTGCAATTTCTTCTCTGTGAGGTATAGCGACATTTTGTCAATAATGCATATTACAAGGGGCCAAGATTTTAGTATTAGTTTGTCTCGCTTTTTGAGATTTTTGCATTGATTAATTTTTAATAATTCTTGGAATAATTCACTTTTTTTGTTCCACCTACTATCATCAATAGCAATATTTTTAGCCTTAATTTCAAGCATATCCATGTAATCATTTAATTCACCCGCAATATTAAACCTCTTTTTAATGTGGCCTATAATTTCCATCAGAACATTGCCTTTAGTGAAGGGTATTTTCGGGGAACAAATTTCAACACTATGTACAGATTCCAAAGATTCACTTCTAGTTATAGACATTATTATATTGGCTTAGTAATTAGTTAAATTAAAACGCTAATACAATTTTGGCCAATAAAAAGAGAAAAAAAAAAAATATATATATATATATATTTTAAAAATATTAATTTTTAAATCTGAAAAATTTATATTTCAATTTTTCAAAAAATGTTTAAATATTGTTTTCCCTTAATAATAATTTCTATTTACTACAAATATATATCAATGTGATAAATATTAATAATATCTCAGCTGTGCCTAAAAAATAATATGTCAGTAAATGGCCAGGGTATAATACAATACATTTAAAAATTATTCTTTAAAATAAAACCCAAATAAAATGCATATACAAAACAATAAAATTAATATAAATTCCTAAGTTCTTTGTATTAGTTAAAATTTATAGACACATTGAATTATATTTGTAGAAAATCAGATCTGAATCAAACTATACACGTTTAAACTATTATAATATGCTATGCAAAGATCATACAATTTAACTTATTCACAATTGAATTTAATTTAAATAACACAATGAGATACCAAGATATGAGCCACTAACATTCAGACAGTGCAATCAGTTATATAGACATAATTTATCCTATATAATTGCAATTTAAAACATCAGAAATTGTATATATTATTTGTGCAAATAACCAACTCCTATGCCAATTTATCTAAGCTGAAATAAATTCTTAGTTATCTACAATTAAGGCTATTCTAAAATATAGGTATATATTTGCCAAGATAAACTACTTAGCATACAAAAGACAAGCTTAACACTATACAGGTCTGTGAATATGAGTCTAAAATATAAAGTACCTTTTTAAAACAATTTGTTATGGTTACTAAATACCTTTGATTTAAATATATAAAAAAATAGAACAATCATACATCACCAGTTTGAGCCAATTTGTAGTTAAATCTTTTCCAAATATTTTCAGATCACCTCATTTAAAGAAAAGTTATTGAATAGATCAAAAGTTAGTCTCAGCTATTTGTTTAAAGTTCCATCTCATTGGTCATCTGGGAAAGGTCTCCCTAATTGGCTCTGTATGGATCCTAATAGTTAATATATTTTGCTGTCATACCATTCTAATCCCCTAGGGAGCAGACAACCAGCAAATACAGTCTCACCTTCAATCACTGCTACATTCCAAATATCTCCTTATATTGTTATTATTCAATACATTATAATTCCTAGCATTAATAAGTTACATGTTTAAATACACATGGGTCACATAGTATAATTTTTTCTGATGATTTTAAGACCACACATGAATATATTCCACTTATAATATATAAAATGTGTTTAAAACCATATTTACTATGAAACAATTCAAAAAGGACTACAATATCTTCATCCTGGATTCAATTTCTTTCTTCAGCCATCTCCTCAACATCACATACATACCTTGAGATCAGCAAATATAGGTCAGATTCACACAACTATGTCTACATTGGATTATTATCCCATACATATTAATATTTCATAACTGTATATCTCTCTTTGAGAGTATAAAATACATAGGATATTATTTAAAATACCAAGTATATGTGTACTTGCAAGGTGCCTGAAATGAAAGAAATAATGTTGTTAAAAATGTTAATTTGAGTATTTCCTTATATTCATATAAAAACACAGCAGATCACTAGTTTAAAATGAATTTAATGGATGTAATGTCATATGTGTCTCTGCCTGGCCAACTTTCATTGTCTAGAATTTGTGAATTAAGCACAATAGGGGGCACTTAACATCTTCCATACACTTTGGCCATGTCTGTAGGTAATTTGAATTTGGAAGTCCTATGTGTATTTAGTTGGTTCAGTACATGTTTATTTGACACAGCAAGCACCAATTTGCATCGAAGCGTGAATGGTCACTTTCCCACAAAACTTGTTACTTGTATCCTTTGAACAAGCCTGTATATTCTCTCATTCTTGTAGACGGAGCAACTGTTTTTTTTTTTAGATAAGAAAAAATCTTTATCCAGGCCTCCTTTGAAATGGATAATTGGGACCTTCTGGCTTGTGATCTGATCTGTTGTAACTTCACACCTTAGGCAGGAAGTTTTGAAATTAATTCTCTTGTTCTTGAACTCTGTGTTCCAGAAAGAGAGGGGGTTTGTCTCACAGACAGCTTTACAAACAAAAATGAGTCCCTGATCCCACCATAAATCCATGTGTAGATAAATATACATACACATATATATTATTTAATAATACTCAGATATCCTGACATAGCTTCCCTGAAACCATCAACTCCTGAACACCTTGTCTTCATAGGACACTGCTAAAATCATTAAGGCACCTTAAGGAAGCCAGAACATCTTATAATTTGCGATGCAGCTGCTCTGGCTACAGATTAAAGAAAAAGAAGCAAACACAACTTTTGTTTTGCTAGCATTTTATTTTCTATTATGGACTAAGAAAAGCTATTGGATCTCTAGATTTAATGCATGACATATTAGTGTAAATGCTTATAGTCATAGAGGAAAGTTATCTTGTCTGCCTGAAATTTTAACTTGTGATACAGCATCACATGGCAAAATGTAGCATTGCAGAAGATTTATCTTGTGAAAATGACAACCCCTGCTTTATGAAACCAATTGCATGAGAGCAGATTGTGTGCTAATCACTCGTTTTACCTCACCGCTTCTGTCTTGAAAATAATAGCATTATTAGCTGTGAAACTATGATCAGTGAGGTTCTTTTTTGAACCCCAATAAAGATACATATTGTAACACTAAAGGGAAATTCACCCCTTATCTCATACTGTAATTAGACCTTAGCATAGTGCCTATGGAAATATATCAATATTCCCAATATGTTGACAGCTTTGAGATGAACTTATTTAACACGTACAAACTAGTGATGTCGCGAATAGTTCGCGGCGAACATAGCATGTTCGCGTTCGCCGCGGGCGGTGAACATATGCAATGTTCGATTCGCCCCCTATTCCTCATCATTGAGTAAACTTTGACCCTGTACCTCACAGTCAGAAGACACATTCCAGCTAATCAGCAGCAGACCCTCCCTCCCAGACCCTCCCACCTCCTGGACAGCATCCATTTTAGATTCATTTGGAAGCTGCATTCTTAGTGAGAGGAGGGACAGTGTAGCTGCTGCTGATTTAATAGGGAAATCGATAGCTAGGCTAGTGTATTCAGTGTCCACTACAGTCCTGAAGGACTCATCTGATCTCTGCTGTAAGGACAGCACTCCAAAAAGCCCTTTTTAGGGCTAGAACATCAGTCTGCATTTTTTTCCCTGTGTAATCTAATTGCAGTTGCCTGCCTGCCTGCCTGCCAGCGTGTGTGTCAGGCTCGCAGCATATACTGTGCCCACTTGTCAAGTGCCACCACTCATATCTGTTGTAACAGTAGTGTACATTTTAAAAAAACAACACTTTTTTGACTGTGAAATAATAGCAGATAGCTGCCAGTACCCAAGATGGCCGCCAATAAGGCAGATGGGGAGGGTTAGAGAGCTGTTTTGGGGGGGATCAGGGAGGTTGGGGGCTAAGGGGGGATGCTACACCACAGCATATGTAAATATGCTAAAAAAATAAAAAAAATTTAAAAACCTTTTATTTTAGTACTGGCAGACTTTCTGCCAGTACTTAAGATGGCAGGGGCAATTGTGGGGTGGGGGAGGGAAGGGAGCTGTTTGGGAGGGATCAGGGGGTCTGATGTGTCAGGTGGGAGGCTGATCTCTACAATAAAGCTAAAATTAACCCTGCAAGCTCCCTACAAACTACCTAATTAACCCCTTCACTGCTAGCCATAATACACGTGTGATGCGCAGCAGCATTTAGCGGCCTTCTAATTACCAGAAAGCAAGGCCAATGTCATATATGTCTGCTATTTCTGAACAAAGGGGATCCCAGAAAAGCATTTACAACCATTTGTGCCATAATTGCACAAGCTGTTTGTAAATAATTTCAGTGAGAAACCTAAAATTTGATTGCATTTGGCGGTGAAATGGTGGCATGAAATATACCAAAATGGGCCTAGATCAATACTTTGGGTTGTCTACTACACTACACTTAAGCTAAAATTAACTCTACAAGCTGCCTACATGCTCCCTAATTAACCCCTTCACTGCTGGGCATAAAACACGTGCAGTGCGCAGTGGCATTTAGCAGCCTTCTAATTATCAAAAAGCAATGCCAAAGCAATATGTCTGCTATTTCTGAACAAAGGGGATCCTAGAGAAGCATTTACAACCATTTATGCCATAATTGCATAAGTTGTTTGTAAATAATTTCTGTGAGAAACCTAAAAGTTGTGAAAAAGTGAACATTTTTTTTTTTATTTGATTGCATTTGGCGGTGAGATGGTGGCATTAAATATACCAAAATGTTCCTAGATCAATACTTTGTGTTGTCTACTACACTACACTTAAGCTAAAATTAACTCTACAAGCTGCCTACATGCTCCCTAATTAACCCCTTCACTGCTGGGCATAAAACACGTGTGGTACGCAGTGGCATTTAGCAGCCTTCTAATTACCAAAAAGCAACGCCAAAGCCATATAAGTCTGCAATAATGGCATGTCTGGCACACAATGTTGGGGCAAGGGTCCATCTGACCACTGATACCTGGTCTGCAAAGCATGGTCAGGGCAGGTATATCACCTACACTGCGCACTGTGAAGCGGGCGTAACCCTTACACTACCTGATCAATACAACATCATACCTGATGTTTTAAAGCACGTTATTCCAAACAATTTAGGAATGTTAGGTGATTTATGCCCTTTATGGATTAAAACCAGTCTCTGCATCAACTATGTAATTTTCCATGGGAGTTTTGCCATGGATCCCCCTCCGGCATGCCACAGTCCAGGTGTTAGTCCCCTTGAAACAACTTTTACATCACTTTTGTGGCCAGAAAGAGTCCCTGTGGGTTTTAAAATTCGCCTACCTATTGAAGTCTATGGCGGTTTGCCCGGTTCGACGGTTTGCGAACATTTGCGGAAGTTCACGTTCGCCAACCCAAAATTTTTAAGTTCGCGACATCACTAGTACAAACTAGTCAAGTCTCTATGTTTTGAAATCAAGGGCATATTAAGGGCATGGTGATCAAAGGATTATTTAGCTTGGAATGCAGACTTCAAAGGGGTCAAACTAACTGAATTCTCAAAAGAAAAAGAGTGGAACTCGCCAACACTGTGAGATCAATCCTATTTATTTGTGAAGGAGAGACAAGCCCAGTGCAATATTTCACTGCATGATATAAGAGTTTTGTTATACTTAAAGGGACATGAAACCCATATTTTTTATTTCATGACTTAGAAAGAGCATGCAATTTTTAACAACTTTCTAATTTACATCTCTTATCTTATTTACTTCATTCTCTTGATATTCTTTGCTGAAAAGCATATCAGATAGGTTCAGTAGCTGCTGATTGGTGGCTAAACATAGATGCCTCATGTGATTGGCTCACTCATGTGCATTGCTATTTCTTCAACAAAGGATATCTAAAAAAATGAAGCAAATTAGATAATAGAATGAAATTTTAATGTTGCTTAAAATTGTATTCTCCAACTGAATCATGAAATAATTTTTCTGGGTTTAGTATCCCTTTAAGCTTTGTGCTTTGTATTTTATATTATTTTACATGTCTGATTGGGTCCTTTCAGTATTATTGCATTTAAATGTTGCACTTTCTATTTTCAGATTCTGATTCTGTTTTCAAAGTTTCTGTGTTATTATAATAATTTAGGATCATACTTTGTATATTTCTGTGTATCTTTTACAATGTGCATTGCACTTTGTAATTGCTCTATTTTAAGCTAAAAACAGAAAGTGGAAGGGACAGGACAGTTCCCTGGGCTGAACAGGAGAATACCAGGATAAATCTGAAGCTCCCTCACAATTCTTGTAAAATGAGTAACAGAAAAGTAATATATACTATAACATAGACAAAAGCAAGTTAAACGGTAGCAAAAACATTTCATTTTAATTTGTCATTGATGCAAACTGAGCCGTTATAACAGCCTGCAGTATAATTTCTCTCCAAACTAAATATTTTTTTTTATCTGTCCCAAAGGATATAATGAAGATGTCTGGGAATCTGAAGCTGACAGTATTTGAGTTTTATTTTTAATAGAATCAATGCATAGTGCAATATAATTTGTAAAATATACACATAAATATACAAAGTATGATCCTATTTTTTTAAAGTTAAACAGAAACTGTGAAAGCATAAGTAGAACTGTCATTTCATGCAGTGCTATATTGCACTAGGCGTGTCTCTCTTTCACATACTGAAATGCAAGAAACGCCCCTTGGAGAAGTACAGCAAAATCTGCCTATTAAAAATTTCACTAATGATCTTGCAGTGCCAGAGGTACATTTTAGTTCATATAATGTGAGTGGAGAGCTTTCGTTCATCAGGCCCTAAATTATCTGATATCAGAGTTAAATACATTTTGGAGAGCTTTTTTTAAACATATTGCAAAATTTTATACTTATTTTGTCAGGACCACATACTTTTGTTGCTATATACACTTTCTTGTTACTTAAAGGGACAGTCAACTCAAATTTGTTTATTGTTTAAAATGATAGATAATCCCTTTATTACCCATTCCCCAGTTTTGCACAGCCAACACAGTTATATTAATATACTTTTTACTTCTGTGAATACCTTGTATCTAAGCATCTTCTGATGGCCACCTGATCACATGACTTTAAATGTATTATCTATTGACTTGCATTTAAGCCAATTAGTGCTGTGTTGTTAGAATGCACGGGCACCAGCACTATGTTATATATTTGACTCACATGAACTAGCTTCCCTTGTTGTGAAAAGCAAATACAAAAGCATGTGATTATGGGGCTGTCTTTATGGACTTAGAAACAGACAGAAATTCAGAGGTTTAAAGGTTATAAAGTATGTTAATATAACCATGTTGTTTGTGCAAATCTGGGGAATGGGTAGTAAAGGCAGTATCTATCTTTTGAAACAATAACCATTTTTGTGTTGACTGTCCCTTTAAGTTTTTTTTAGCAGTTATACATTTTTTTCAGGAATTTTTCAAGGCTGAAAACCATTGTAAAGAATAAAGATCCTTTATGCTTCTGACACAAAACTAAACTGACAAAGTTTAAAAAACAGTTTGCATATTAGAAGAGTTAATCACAGTAATATATTTGTGCATTAAAAAGTCTTATATTAAAGCTGCTTAAAATGTTCTTGAAAAGAGCAGTACATTCATATTGGATAATGCTGATAATTCCCAAGGAAATGGAAAAGTGCTCACCACCATATGCAAATATGAACTCGGGCTGGTACATCACAGGAGGTCAACTCGTTTCGGCCGACTGAGAGGCCTTTATCAAGATTTTTTTGTTTTTGTGCATCTGTTTGTTTTTTCTTCCACGGGTACCTTTAGATGTTCTTACCCTGAACCAGAAGTTTTGGATAAAATATTCTTCTCCCCTGGATAAAAGTATTTTCCTCTCTTTTCTCTGGATCCTTCCACATTGGACCTCCACTGTTTTTTTTACTCTTTGTGACTGTATAGACTTTGGGACTATGTTGTTGCTTTAAATATGGGATGTCCCTTTATCTGAGCTCAGATTCATTAATATCATTCATTATTTTCTTTATTGTTCTTTTTTTTTGTTATACCCTTATTTTGTCATATGTTTGATATATGTTTTTCACCATTGCTTTTAAACATTTTAAACATTTCGCCATTGCTTTTAAACATTTTCTAGCTATCTTGTTCCATATATTCCTTGGATTGAAACCATTTTTATATACAACATATGTTTTTATATATTCTTTATTGTCTGTATTTTCCACCCTATTTCTACACTCCTTAGTAATACAGTATTATGTGTTATTAATAGAGTACCATGTGTTATCTCTACGTTCTTTAGTAATCCAGTACTATGTGTTGTTTTTTTGGCCATTATACACTCATATTGATAATCTCTTTGGGCCTAGATTTTCCATTAGCACACTTAAGCCCCCTTTGGGTGGCGCTCCTATGTCCCCATAATTTAATTCATTTATTCTTCTGTACGACCCTGTTAGGTGGCCATTTTTCTTTCATGTAATTGGCAAGAGTCCATAAACGAGTGACGTATGGCATATACAATCTTACCAGGAGTGGCAAAGTTTCCCAAACCTCAAAATGCCTATAAATACACCCCTCACCACACCCACAATTCAGTTTTACAAACTTTGCCTCCTATGGAGGTGGTGAAGTAAGTTTGTGCTAAGATTTCTACGTTGATATCTGCTTCTCAGCATTGTTGAAGCCCGATTCCTCTCAGAATACAGTTAATGTCAGAGGGACATGAAGGGAGTAACACTTATTGAATACGAATATTTCCCTAACGGGGGTCTATTTCATAGGTTCTCTGTAGTAATGTCGCGAATAGTTCGCCGGTGAATAGTTCCTGGCGAACATAGCTTGATCGCGTTCGCCGCGGAGGGCGAACATATGCGATGTTCGATCCGCCCCCTATTTGTCATCATTGAGTAATACTTTGACCCTGTACCTCACAGTCAGAAGACACATTACAGCCAATCAGCAGCAGACCCTCCCTCCCAGACCCTCCTACCTCCTGGACAGCATCCATTTTAGATTCATTTGGAAGCTGCATTCTTAGTGAGAGGAGGGACAGTGTAGCTGCTGCTGATTTAATAGGGAAATCGATAGCTAGGCTAGTGTATTCAGTGTCCACTACAGTCCTGAAGGACTCATCTGATCTCTGCTGTAAGGACAGCACCCCAAAAAGCCCTTTTTAGGGCTAGAACATGTCTGCTTTTTTTTTTTCATGTGTAATCTAATTGCAGTTGCCTGCCTGCCAGCGTGTGTGTCAGGCTCACAGCATATACTGTGCCCACTTGCCCAGTGCCACCACTCATATCTGGTGTAACAGTAGTGTATATTTAAAAAAAAAAAACACTTTTTTGACTTTGTTAAATAATAGCAGTCAGTTTCCTTCACACGTGTGCGTTTCAGTGCTTGCCTGCCAGGGCACAGTGTCACCCCAGTGCAACTCATATCTGGTGTAACAGTAGTGTATATTTAAAAAAACAACACTTTTTTGACTGTGTTAAATAATAGCAGTCAGTTTCCTTCACATGTGTGCGTTTCATTGCCTGCCTGCCTGCCTTGGCACAGTGTCACCCCAGTGCAACTCATATCTGGTGTAACAGTAGTGTAGATTTAAAAAAACAACACTTTTTTGACTGTGTTAAATAATAGCAGTCAGTTTCCTTCACACGTGTGCGTTTCAGTGCCTGCCTGCCTGCCAGGGCACAGTGTCACCCCAGTGCAACTCATATCTGGTGTAACAGTAGTGTAGATTAAAAAAAATGGGGAGTTTGCGGTTGTGCAAATGGACTGTTTGCGGTTGTTTGCAGTGCTTTAAAGGGACAGTCTAGGCCAAAATAAACTTTCATGATTCAGATAGAGCATGTAATTTTAAACAATTTTCCAATTTACTTTTATCACCAATTTTGCTTTGTTCTCTTGGTATTCTTAGTTGAAAGCTTAACCTAGGAGGTTCATATGCTAATTTCTTAGACCTTGAAGACTACCTCTTTCAGATTGCATTTTAACAGTTTTTCACCACTAGAGGGTGTTAGTTCACGTATTACATATAGATAACACTGTGCTCGTGCACGAGAAGTTATCTGGGAGCAGGCACTGATTGGCTAGACTTCAAGTCTGTCAAAAGAACTGAAAAAAGGGGCAGTTTGCAGAGGCTTAGATACAAGATAATCACAGAGGTTTAAAGTATATTATTATAAATGTATTAGTTATGCAAAACTGGGAAATGGGTAATAAATTGATTATCTATCTTTTAAAACAATAAAAATTCTGGTGCAGACTGTCCCTTTAAATGGGGAGTTTGGTCTGTCACTGTGAAGCGGGCGTAACCCTTACACTACCTGATCAATACAACATTATACCTGATGTTTTAAAGCACGTTATTCCAAACAATTTAGGAATGTTAGGTGATTTATGCCCTTTATGGATTAAAACCAGACTCTGCATCAACTATGTAATTTTCCATGGGAGTTTTGCCATAGATACCCCTCCGGCATGCCACAGTCCAGGTGTTAGTACCCTTGAAACAACTTTTCCATCACTATTGTGGCCAGAAAGAGTCCCTGTGGGTTTTAAAATACGCCTGCCTATTGAAGTCTATGGCGGTTCGCCCATTCGCGAACAGTTGCGGAAGTTCGCATTCGCCGTTCTCTGTTATCGGTCGTAGAGATTCATCTCCTACCTACCTTTTCAGATCGACGATATACTCTCATATACTGGTTTGGCTGTCTGCTATATGTGGATGGGTGTCTTTTTGGTAAGTATGTTTTTATTACTTAAGACACCTCAGCTATGGTTTGTCACTTTATGCATTTAATGAAATGTTCTAAATATATGTATTGTACTTATATTTGCCATGAGTCAGGTTCATGTATTTCCTTTTTGCAGACTGTCAGTTTCATATTTGGGGAAGTTAATATTAGGAAATATTTTTTTTACCTGGGGTTTAGTCTTTTTTTCAATTGACTACTTTGTTTCAAATTGCGGGCTGACTTAGGCTCGCGGGTAGGCCAAATGCTACACTTTATTGCGTCATTCTTGGTGCGAGAATTTTTTGGCGCAAAAGGCACGTCCGTTGAATCAAGTTCGTCATTTCCAGCGTCGTAATTGACGCAGAGGTTCACACAGGGTTGCGTCGTTAGTGATTCCGGTCATGGTTGGCGGCAAAAAAAAATTTCAGTTACGTTGTGCGTCATACTTGGCGCTACATTTTTTACAATATTTATTTGCCCCTTTGCTTTTGCCTCTTGCCTTTTTCTATGTCAGAGGGCTATACTATTTGCATTTTTTTCCCATTCCTGAAACTGTCATATAAGGAAATTGACAAATTTTGCTTCAAATGTTTTTTTTTATTTTACATTTTGCAAGATGTCTCAATCTGATCCGGCCTCAGAAGTATCTGTTGGAACTTTGCTGCCTGTTGGAACTTTGCTGCTAAGTGCATTATATTTCCGAATGTCATTGTATGATAAACGTTTTACATGCAGATATTGTATCCATCAGTTTATAGTCCATTTACTGTTGTTGTTCCTTCAACTTTTAATGTACATGTTATACCTATGAAATTTTAAGAATTTGTTTCTGATTCTATTCAGAAGGCTTTTGTCTGCTTTTCTGCCTTCTAATTATTATAAAGGTCTTTTAAAACTTCTCATAAGGTTGATGAAATTTCAAATGACCGACAATGTAATGAATTATCCTTTTCTGATGAGGATCTATCTGATTCAGAAGATCTTTCCTCAGATATTGACACTAACAAATCTACTTATTTATTTAAAATTAAGTATATTCGTCCTTTGTTAAAAAAAGGTGTTAATTATTTTGGATATCATGGAAACTAGTGCTCTTAATATTAGAACTAGTAAATTCTGTTTTTTAAACCTCCTGTGATTGCTCCAGAGGTTTTATTCCGTTCCTGATGCTATTTCTATTATGATTTCTAAGGAATGGAATTATTGGGGTACTTATTTTATTCCTTCTTTTTACCAGCAATTTCTATAGAGTTTTGGGAAAAGATCCTCAACTTGTTGGGGCTATTTCTTCTCTTGCTGAATGTACCTCTATTCCTATGGAAGATAGTACTTAAGTTCTTTTAGATAGGAGACTTGAATCTTATCTAAGGAAAACTTATTTATATTCAGGTCATCTCAGGCCTGCATTTTCTTTGGCTGATGTTGCAGCTGCATCAACTTTTTTGTTGGAGATTTAGCGCAACAAGAATTGGATTCTTGGACACTTTCTGCAACATACTAATCAGTTCTGATGCCATTTTTTTATATCATTAAGATTGATGTTAGATCTATGTCTATAGCTATTCTTAACTACAAGAGTTTGAGGCTTAAATCTTGGATTGTTGTTATGACTTTTTAAGTCTAGATTGCTATTTCTTCTTTCCAAGGTAATAAGAGACCTAAAGGTAAATATTAAGCTTCTAAATTGTTTTCGTTCTTTTTTTCAATAAAAAACAAAAACCTAATCCTTTCCTATGGAATCTGTTTCTGTTTGGAAACCTTCTTTAAATGAAATAAATCCAACCCATTTAAGAAACAAAAAAGCCAACCCCTAAGTCCGCATGAAGGTGCGACTCTCATTCCTGCTCAAATGGTAGGGGGCAGATTAAGGTTTTTTTCAGGAAAATTTTGGATAATGCGGTCCAAATCAATGAGTATTGTCTCTCAGGGGTTTTGAATAGGATTCTGAATAAATCCTCCTGTGAGAAGATGTTTTTTCTCTCACGTATCCCAGCAAATCCAGTTAAAGCTCAGGCTTTCCTGAAGTGTGTTTCAGACCTGGAGTTTAAGGGTTAGACATGCCAGTTCCTTTTCAGGGACAAGGTCTGTTTTTTTTTATTCAAATCTATTCTTTGTCTCAAAGAAGGAAATTTCATTCAGACCAATTCTGGATCTGAAAGTTTTGAATCGTTATGTAAGAATACCAATTTTCAAATTTTGTCTTTAAGGACTATTCTGCCTTTTATTCAGCAAGGACATTTTAGGTCCATATTGAATTGCAGGATGTATACCTTTATATTCTGATTCATTCAGATCATTATCAGTTCCTGAGATTCTCTTTTCTAGACAAGTATTACCAATTCGTTGCTTTTCCATTTTTTGATTAGCAGCCGCTCAAAGAATCTTTTTTAAAAAGTTTTTGGTGCCCTGCTTTATGGAAACCAGAGAGCAGGGTATTGTGGTGTTTCCTTATTTGGATGATATTGGTACTAGTTCAGTCCTACATTCTGCAGAATTTCACACTAATCAACCAGTGTTGTTTCTTCAGAAACATGGTTGGAGGATCAATTTACCAAAGAGTTTCTTGATTCCTCAGACTAAGGGTCACCTTTTTTAGGTTTCCAGATAGATTCAGTGTCCATGACTCTGTCTCTAACAGACAAGAGACGTTTGAAAGTGGTTGCAGTCTGTCGGCACCTTCAGTCTCAGTCTTTTCCTTCAGTGGTTATGTGCATGGAAAATTTAGGTATCATGACTGCAGCATTAAAATAAAAATGTGATAGGTCTGGACAGATACTGCAAGAGAACTCAAGCCAACTCTAAGGGAACCGTGATCTCTCTAACACAGTCCAATATGCAGAATATGAAGAAGGGGGGGGGGAAATAGAGTGGCGCACAGGGCTGAGTTCACATACAAAATAAAATTAAACACCAATGGTCCCAGATAGGAATAAATATATACAAAAAAGACACTAAAAACTGATAGACACTATAAAAAGTCAAATAATTAAGGAGTAAATTTAATATACAGATCAAACAAATAAATTCATGCAATACATAAAATTCCTAAAACATACCTAAATTAATAATTACTATATGATGTGGCCACATCCAATATAAAAAATCTCTATCTAGCAATAGTGAAGACGCTGGAGTCATGCTTGGGAGTAAGGAGAAAGCTCAGCGTGTAGTGCTCACAGCTGCTCACTCTGTTGTGAGCACGGAAATAGCATCAAAGCCACTCACAGCCTTAAAGCCTGTCAGGTACGTGGAGAACACTTTACACTATATTTCATTGTTTTGGAGACAGTTTGATCTGACCGGTCCGCAACTTGTGATAATACTCTTCTTAACAGTATTTATACTACTCAGAGAGACCCTACTCTTATTTTCGATATATTACAGTCAATGGGCTATCAGCTCTAATCACCAAGCAATTTGTTTTTTCCTGCCTGTGCACAGAAACGTGAACTCTGTTGGATATTAAATATAGTGGATTGCCATTTTTTATGCCCATATGTTAGTAACGGTGCCTACTTTCTACAACCTTTATTAATATTTTTGCTAATCCTTGTATTATATATTAGTTAGGATATAAATTTTTATATGCATTTAGCCTATTTATATGTATATCTTACTATCAGAATTTTAGAATTTTTTAAGATCACGTTATATATTTATCTGCATTTTCTATTGAGGAGCTATTGCTAGATAGAGATTTTTTATATTGGATGTGACCACATCATATAGTAATTATTAATTTAGGTATGTTTTAGGAATTTTATGTATTGCATGAATTTATTTGTTTGATCTGTATATTAATTTTACTCCTTAATTATTTGACTTTTTATAGTGTCTATCAGTTTTTAGTGTCTTTTTTGTATATATTTATTCCTATCTGGGACCATTGGTGTTTAATTTTATTTTGTATGTGAACTCAGCCCTGTGCGCCACTTTATTTCCCCCCCCTTCTTCATGACTGCAGCATTGGATGCATTTCCCTTTGCTCGTTCCCACATGAGACCTCTCCAGCTTTGTTTGCTGCAATCCATGGTGCAGGGATTATATTAAGATATCTCAATTAATATCCTTAAATCACAATATTTTACACTCTCTGACATGGTGGTAAATCACCAGTGTTTAGTTCAAGGCGCTTCTTTGTTCGGCAAACCTGGACTATGATCTCTACAGATGCAAGTCTTTCAAATTGCGAAGCTGTTTGGGGATCTCTGACAGCACAAGGGGTTTTGGAAATCTCAAGAGGCGAGATTACCAATCAATATTTTAGATCTCCATGCTATTCGCAGAGCTCTTCAGTTTTGGCCTTTGTTGAAGAGAGAACTGTTCATTTATTTTCAAACAGACAATATCATACAGTGACATTTGTCAATCAGCAGGGTTGGACTCAAAGTCCACAAGCTATGAAGAAGTATCTCGGATACTTGCTTGGGCGGAATCCAGCTCCTGTCTAATTTCTGCGGTGCATATCCCAGATATAGACATTGGGAGGCGGATTATCTCAGCCATCAGACTTTACATCCTGGGGAGTGGTTCCTCTATCCAGATGTGTTTTCTCAGATTGTTCAAGATATGGGGTCTTCCACAGATACATCTGATGGCCTCTCATCTAAACAAGAGACTTCCCAGATGCCTGTCCAGGTTCAGGGATTTTCAGGCGGAAGCAGTGACACTTCCTGCTTATATTTTCCCGCCTCTGGTTCTTCCTCCAAGAGTGATTTCCAGAATCATCATGGAACAATCGTTTGTGTTTCTGGTGGCTCCAGCATGGCCCCACAGGTTTTGGTATGCGGATCTTGTTCAGATGTCCAGTTGCCAACCTTGGCCATTTCTGTTAAGGCCGGACCTAATGTCTCAAGGTCTGTTTTTCCATCAGGATCTCAAATCATTAAATTTGAAGGTATGGAAATTGAATGTTTAGTGCTAAGTCATAGAGGTTTCTCTAACTCAGTGATAAATACTATGTTACAAGCTCGTAAATCTATCTCTAGAATGATTTATTATTGAGTTTGGAAGACCTACATTTTATGGTATTTTTCTCATAAATTATCTTGGCATTCTTTTATAGTTGCAGGAATTTTTCAGTTTCTTCAGGATGGTTTGGATTAGGTTTTGTCTGCAAGTTCCTTGAAGGGACAAATCTCTGCTCTTTCTGTTTCATTCACAGAAAGATTGCTAAACTTTCTGATATTTACTGTTTTGTACAGGCTTTAGTTTGTATTTAAGCCTGTCATAAAATCAATCTCTCCTCCTTGGAGTCTTAATTTGGTTTTGAAGGCTTTACAGTCTCCTCCATATTGAGCTTATGCTTTTTTTGGACATTTTACTACTTTCTTAGAAAGTATTGTTCCTTTTGGTTATCTCTTCTGATAGAAGAGTTTCTGAGCTATCTGTTTTTTCTTGTGAATCTCCTTTTCTGATTTTTTATCAGGATAAGGCAGTTTTGCGGACTTCATTTCTATTTTTCCTAAAGTTGTGAATTCTAACAACATTAGTAGAGAAATCGTTGTTCCTTCCTTGTGTCCTAATCCTAAGAATTCTTTGGAAAAGATCTTTTCATTCTTTGGATGTGGTGATAACTCTGAAATATTATATTTAAGCTACTAAGCAAAGACTTCAAGTCTATTTGTTATATTTTCTGGTCCTAGGAAAGGTCAGAAAAACTTCTGCTATTTCCTTGGTTTGTTGATTAAAGCTTTTTGATTCTTCAAGCTTATTGGAGTCGGGTTAAGCCCCGCTTCAGAGATTTTCAGCTCATTCTACTAGATCAGTCGCCACTTTGTGGGCTTTTAAGAATGAAGCTTCAGTTGTTCAAATTTGCAAGCAGCAATTTGGTCTTCTTTACATACATTTACTTAATTCTACCATTTTAATATTTTTGCTTCTTCAGAAGCAGTTTTTGGTAGAAAAGTTCTTCAGGCAGTTGTTTCAGTTTGATTTTTCTGCTGATGTTTTACGTTTTTCTTTTCTTCATGAGAATAACGTATGTTTTGGGTTGAGGATTAATTTATCAGCATATGGCTGTTGTTTATTTTTATCCCTCCCTCTCTAGTGACTCTTGCGTGGAGTTCCACATCTTGGGTATTTGATATCCCATACGTCACTAGCTCATGGACTCTTGCCAATTACATGAAAGAAAACATAATTTATGTAAGAACTTACCTGATAAATTAATTTCTTTCATATTGGCAAGAGTCCATGAGGCCCACCCTTTTTATGGTGGTTATGATTTTTTTTTGTATAAAGCACAATTATTTCCAGCTTCCTCTGTTGATGCTTTTTACTCCTTTCTTTATCACCCCACTACATGGCTATTTGTTAAACTGAATTGTGGGTGTGGTGATGGGTGTATTTATAGGAATTTTGAGGTTTGGGAAACTTTGCCCCTCCTGGTAGGATTACATATACCATACGTCACTAGCTCATGGACTCTTGCCAATATGGAAGAAATTAATTTATCAGGTAAGTTCTTACATAAATTATGTTTTTATAGTAAGTTTGTGTGCTTTGCTCTCCTGGCGCTGACTACTAACCATTTTTATTTTAGATGTTCTAAAAGGAACACAACATCTTTTTAATATGTACACTGGGTATAAGCTAAAAGTATTCAAATGTGATATGTGTCCAGTAGAGATTATTTTATAAGGAAAGGGAGTAAAGATGGTGTGAAACACATTTTTAATCTGGAAAATGCTGTGTGGGAAAGTTATTGAGGACCGTGAGAGACAGTTTCTTATTCTGAGCAGCAGATTCTACAGGTAATCACCACTAGACTTTAAGATACATGATCACTTCATTACTGGAAAAAGGTCAAATGAAGAAAACAAAAACAAGTTTTGGTTGTATTACACAGTGAAATCTATCCATAATGCTGAAAGTGTTTTGCTGTTTTAATGTTGTTTCTCATATAATAAGTTTTGTTATGTGAGTTAAATCTAATAAGTTGTACATTTTTATAAGCACTTCACCTACATTAATTTCCACAACACTTTCTCTTTCTTATGTGTTTTTAGTACCTATAAGTGGTTCTGGTTTTACTTTCCAGGAAACAATCTGTGTGAAACTGAAAGCTGATGCACTATTATTTTAATGAAGATTTGTATATCAAGGGGTCCATCCGATAAAAATCGTCGCCCGCAAAAGCCGGCGACGCCAATATTTACGCTGGTTTCGTATCACATATACGGCGTAACCTAGAAGTTACGCGCGTATATTTCTGCCGTCGCCCGTAGTTTTTTGGGCTATAGGCAGGTATACCAAACCAGCGCAGTTTGGTATCCAATATGCAGCGTAAGGACTTACATGGCGAAAATGGAGAAAACTTACTCCATTTTCACCTCGCCACAAAAAGCAGCTGTAAGAAGCCTTACGCTGACTATTGGAACCCCGTAACTCCCTAAACTGGCTGCTAAAATAAACCTAACACCTAACGCATGCGCAATGTCTATCTCCCTGTCAACCGCGATCTTCTAAAATAAACCTAACACCTAACGCATGCGCAGTCTATCTCCCTGTCAACCGCGATCTTCTAAAATAAACCTAACACCTAACACATGCGCAATGTCTATCTACCTGTCAACCGCGATCCCCCCCCGAAATCCCTAATAAAGTTATTAACCCCTAAACCGCCGCTCCCGGACCCCGCCGCCATCTACATAAACTAACCCCCTACTGTGAGCCCCTAAAACCGCCGCCATCTACCTTATCTATCCCCTAATTAGAACCCCTTACACCGCTGTCATCTACCTTATCTATCCCCTAATCTGACCCCTTACACTGCCGCCACCTATATAAAAATTATTAACCCCTAATCTAATCCCCCTATACCGCCGCCAGCTATATTAATATTATTAACCCCTAATGTAAGCCCCTTACACCGCTGCCATCTCTATTAAAATGATTAACCCCTAATTTAATCTACCTACCCCGCCGCCAGCTATATTATCTATATTAACCCTAAGTATATTATAGTTAATATAGGTATTACATTATATATATTAACTATATTAACCCTAATTATATTAGGGTTAATATAGTTAATATAGTTACTATAGTATTTATATTAACTATATTAACTCTATCTAACCCTAACACCCCTAACTAAATTTATATTAAATTAATCTAATTCATTTATAAACTAAAATATTCCTATTTAAATCTAAATACTTACCTATAAAATAAACCCTAAGATAGCTACAATATAATTAATAATTACATTGTAGCTATGTTAGGGTTAATATTTATTTTACAGGTAAATTGTTAATTATTTTAACTAGGTATAATAGCTATTAAATAGTTATTAACTATTTAATATCTACCTAGTTAAAATAATTACCCAATTACCTGTAAAATAAATCCTAACCTAAGTTACAAATACACCTACACTATCAATAAATTAAATAAACTACAAACATCTATCTAAAAATACAATTAAATTAACTAAACTAAATTACAAAAAAAAACAAACACTAAATTACAAAAAATAAAAAAAAGATTACAAGATTTTTAAGCTAATTACACCTATTCTAAGCCCCCTAATAAAATAATAAACCCCCAAAATAAAAAAAATTCCCTGCCCTATTCTAAATTAAAAAAATTTCAAAGCTCTTTACCTTACCAGCCCTTAAAAGGGCCTTTTGTGGGGCATGCCCCAAAGAATTCAGCTCTTTTGCATACAAATACAATACCCCCCTCCCCATTACAACCCACCACCCACATACCCCTATTCTAAAACCACCCAAACCCCCCTTAAAAAAGCCTAACACTACCCCCCTGAAGATCTCCCTACCTTGTCTTCACCACACCGGGCCGAACTCCTGATCCGATCCGGGCGATGTCTTCCTCCAAGGGGCAAAGAAGAATTCTTCCTCCGGCGATGTCTTCCTCCAAGCGGCAAAGAAGAATTCTTCCTCTGGCGACGTCTTCCTCCAAGCGGCAGGAAAGTCTTCATTCTTCCGGCGGCATCTTCAATCTTCTTTCTTCGCTCCGCCGCCGCGGAGCATCCATCCCGGCCGACGACTGAACGACGAATGAGGTACCTTTAAATGACGTCATCCAAGATCGGAACAGCCAATAGAATGCGAGCTCAATCTGATTGGCTGATTGGATCAGCCAATCGGATTGAACTTGAATCTGATTGGCTGATTCAATCAGCCAATCAGATTTTTCTAACTTAATTCCGATTGGCTGATAGAATCCTATCAGCCAATCGGAATTCGGCGGACGCCATCTTGGATGACGTCATTTAAAGGTACCTCATTCGTCGTTCAGTCGTCGGCCAGGTTGGATGCTCCGCGGCGGAGCGAAGAAAGAAGATTGAAGATGCCGCCGGAAGAATGAAGACTTTGCTGCCGCTTGAAAGAAGACGTCGCCGGAGGAAGAATTCTTCTTTGCCGCTTGGAGGAAGACATCGCCGGAGGAAGAATTCTTCTTTGCCGCTTGGAGGAAGACATCGCCCGGATCGGATCAGGAGTTCGGCCCGGTGTGGTGAAGACAAGGTAGGGAGATCTTCAGGGGGGTAGTGTTAGGCTTTTTTAAGGGGGGTTTGGGTGGTTTTAGAATAGGGGTATGTGGGTGGTGGGTTGTAATGGGGGGGGGTATTGTATTTGTATGCAAAAGAGCTGAATTCTTTGGGGCATGCCCCACAAAAGGCCCTTTTAAGGGCTGGTAAGGTAAAGAGCTTTGAATTTTTTTTAATTTAGAATAGGGCAGGGATTTTTTTTTATTTTGGGGGTTTATTATTTTATTAGGGGGCTTAGAATAGGTGTAATTAGCTTAAAAATCTTGTAATCTTTTTTTTATTTTTTGTAATTTAGTGTTTGTTTTTTTTGTAATTTAGTTTAGTTAATTTAATTGTATTTTTAGATAGATATTTGTAGTTTATTTAATTTATTGATAGTGTAGGTGTATTTGTAACTTAGGTTAGGATTTATTTTACAGGTAATTGGGTAATTATTTTAACTAGGTAGATATTAAATAGTTAATAACTATTTAATAGCTATTATACCTAGTTAAAATAATTAACAATTTACCTGTAAAATAAATATTAACCCTAACATAGCTACAATGTAATTATTAATTATATTGTAGCTATCTTAGGGTTTATTTTATAGGTAAGTATTTAGATTTAAATAGGAATATTTTAGTTTATAAATGAATTAGAATAATTTAATATACATTTTGTTAGGGGTGTTAGGGTTAGATAGAGTTAATATAGTTAATATAAATACTATAGTAACTATATTAACTATATTAACCCTAATATAATTAGGGTTAATATAGTTAATATATATAATGTAATACCTATATTAACTATAATATACTTAGGGTTAATATAGATAATATAGCTGGCGGCGGGGTAGGTAGATTAAATTAGGGGTTAATCATTTTAATAGAGATGGCGGCAGTGTTAGGGGCTTACATTAGGGGTTAATAATTTTAATATAGATGGCGGCGGTGTTAGGGGCTCACTTTAGGGGGTTATAGATATAATATAGCTGGCTGCGGGGTACGGGAGCGACGGTTTAGGGGTTAATAACTTTATTAGGTTGCGGCGGGGTCCGGGAGCGGCGGTTTAGGGGTTAATAGCTTTTTTATTGTTAGGATAGTGAGGGGGGATAGCGGATAGGGGGTTAGACGTGTCGGGCTATGTTAGGGAGGCGTGTTAGACGTGTCGGGCTATGTTTAGGAGGCGTGTTAGACAGTGCGGGTGATTTAGACTTTAGTCAGGTTTTATAGGCGCCGGCAGCTTCTAACGTGGCGCAAGTCACTGGCGACTCCAAAAATCTGTACTTACACAGATTTCTGGACATCGCTGGTTTGTGAGACTTGCGCCACTTTAGCAAGTGACGGCGCCGCATATTGGAAGGCTCGAGTTGCGAGCTGAAACTGCGGGCGACGTGGGTTCCCTCGCTTGCGCCGCAAACTGCGATCTATATCGGATCGCGCCCCAATTTCTCTTTTGTTATATATGGTAAGTGAGCATAATTATATTTTTTAATAATTATATTTTTTATTTATAACCTGTATTTATTTCACTTGTTTTCAGCTCCATGTAAGGGGAGATTAAGCCTCTTAAAGTTACTTATGCAAAAGGTACATACATCTGTGAATATATTTCTATTTTGCATTTATTTTTGTTCTTGGTAAACTAGCCAACTGCCTAACTTTCATCAGGATTTAAATTAGTGTTTGGTTTGTGATCAGCAGACCACATTTGGAAAATAAACTAGCCAAGACTATGGGCCAGAATACGAGTGGAGTGGTAGTTTGCACTCATGTTCGAGCGTTAAAACCTCTAGAAGTAATTTTTTTTGTGCTCAGAGATTTGCACTTGTATTAGGAAAGTTTGCACTCTAGCGTTCGTAACTTCATGGTAAAAAATAGACTTTGAGAAGTCACAAACGCAAAAGTGCATCCCCCCATAGGCTTCAACAGAGAAGAAAATATTGAAAAAAACACCCACAAATCAAGCAAACATGATCGCGGTTATTTAAAAGCACAACATAAGAAGATATTATGGCATATTGCATAATCATATTTCTGCACATAGCAGAACATTTTAAATTTTAATTTTAAAAAAGATAAGTCTATATATATCTGATGGATTTTTGCAGAAATATATATATGATTATATATAGTATATGTTGTAATATCTATTTAAAATCACATAGAACATATTCTGCTATGTGTAGAAAATTGGAATGTGAAATATTTACACTAAATACACAGTATAACAATACATATATACACATATCAATACATAAATACATATGCACCCATATAAATATATATATATATATATATATATATATATTTATATATATATACAGTATATACATACAGGGAGTGCAGAATTATTAGGCAAGTTGTATTTTTGAGGATTAATTTTATTATTGAACAACTACCATGTTCTCAATGAACCCAAAAAACTCATTAATATCAAAGCTGAATAGTTTTGGAAGTAGTTTTTAGTTTGTTTTTAGTTATAGCTATTTTAGGGGGATATCTGTGTGTGCAGGTGACTATTACTGTGCATAATTATTAGGCAACTTGACAAAAAACAAATATATACCCATTTCAATTATTTATTTTTACCAGTGAAACCAATATAACATCTCAACATTCACAAATATACATTTCTGACATTCAAAAACAAAACAAAAACAAATCAGTGACAATATAGCCACCTTTCTTTGCAAGGACACTCAAAAGCCTGCCATCCATGGATTCTGTCAGTATTTTGATCTGTTCACCATCAACATTGCGTGCAGCAGCAACCACAGCCTCCCAGACACTGTTCAGAGAGGTGTACTGTTTTCCCTCCTTGTAAATCTCACATTTGATGATGGACCACAGGTTCTCAATGGGGTTCAGATCAGGTGAACAAGGAGGCCATGTCATTAGATTTTCTTCTTTTATACCCTTTCTTGCCAGCCACGCTGTGGAGTACTTGGACGCGTGTGATGGAGCATTGTCCTGCATGAAAATCATGTTTTTCTTGAAGGATGCAGACTTCTTCCTGTACCACTGCTTGAAGAAGGTGTCTTCCAGAAATTGGCAGTAGGACTGGGAGTTGAGCTTGACTCCATCCTCAACCCGAAAAGGCCCCACAAGCTCATCTTTGATGATACCAGCCCAAACCAGTACTCCACCTCCACCTTGCTGGCGTCTGAGCCGGACTGGAGCTCTCTGCCCTTTACCAATCCAGCCACGGGCCCATCCATCTGGCCCATCAAGACTCACTCTCATTTCATCAGTCCATAAAACCTTAGAAAAATCAGTCTTGAGATATTTCTTGGTCCAGTCTTGACGTTTCAGCTTGTGTGTCTTGTTCAGTGGTGGTCGTCTTTCAGCCTTTCTTACCTTGGCCATGTCTCTGAGTATTGCACACCTTGTGCTTTTGGGCACTCCAGTGATGTTGCAGCTCTGAAATATGGCCAAACTGGTGGCAAGTGGCATCTTGGCAGCTGCATGCTTGACTTTTCTCAGTTCATGGGCAGTTATTTTGCGCCTTGGTTTTTCCACACGCTTCTTGCGACCCTGTTGACTATTTTGAATGAAACGCTTGATTGTTCGATGATCACGCTTCAGAAGCTTTGCAATTTTAAGAGTGCTGCATCCCTCTGCAAGATATCTCACTATTTTTGACTTTTCTGAGCCTGTCAAGTCCTTCTTTTGACCCATTTTGCCAAAGGAAAGGAAGTTGCCTAATAATTATGCACACCTGATATAGGGTGTTGATGTCATTAGACCACACCCCTTCTCATTACAGAGATGCACATCACCTAATATGCTTAATTGGTAGCAGGCTTTCGAGCCTATACAGCTTGGAGTAAGACAACATGCATAAAGAGGATGATGTGGTCAAAATACTCATTTGCCTAATAATTCTGCACACAGTGTACATACATACATACAGTATATATGCATATTTAGACGTGTATGTATGCATCCCTATGTTAAAGCCCTTTGCAGTCCTTTTTTTCTAACATCTGGGACCTCGTATCTTTGGTTTCAATCATTTTATTAGGTGATGTTTTTATGACTGTAACTGTACTTTTATGTGTATTTTTTATGTGTTTTGTTACACTTAATTATTTTTTATGTGTTTTGTAACAATTAACCAAAGCTCTGAGGTTGCAGTACTGTAATACAAGCAGAATTTAACTTGCGCACAAAACCCAATATTTCTTGCATGCAAATGATAGCGCACCACTTATAATCTAGCCCTATATAAGCATATCCAGTGTGAAAGGTATCTCTGGAACATAAGACTGTTTGTTATATCCAATCCCTATCCAAACCTCTGTTGTCACATTGTATGTAACATTACATAACTTATTTGTAGGCTTTTTCCTTATAGAAAATACATCTCTCCATAAAAATATATTTATCTACATTTTTAGTTAAATATATTTTAATGAAAATTTAATTAAATAAAATAATTTAATGGGATAAAAGATCAATTATTTTTATGAAGTTTTCCCCCAAGTGGGAATGAAACAAAATTAAATAAAAAATTTGTACTTACTATTATTAATATTATTATTATCGGATATTTGTAGAGCGCCAACAGATTCTGTAGCGCTAATTACTATTTGAAACAAATGAAAGTAAATAAGTTATCTCTTAAAGATCAATTTCGCTCCAGCTCAGAATACAATAGGATGTTGATATTTTCAGGTTTCAAATTTGCCAGCAGTCTGCCAAATGATCTTCAGTTGCCACACACTCTCCCACATATACTTTTAGTTGAGTTCTCAAGCAAAGAGATGGATCCCTTATGTTACATGTTTACTCATGGATTTGTGTAGCATATACTCTCCAGCCAGGTTTTTGAATAGATATGCATACAGAAAGAGAAGTGCTCTACCAGGAATGAACAATAGCTTGTTCTATTGTGAGTTACCACCCAAGTGCAGCTTCTTTTCGCCCAATTGTGCTTTTCACAGAGGAAGTATAACAAGGAACATGACAACCCCAGACAACCCTTTTGGCTTTCATTGGGCATCGTCAGTGAGGTGCAGCCACATTCCTCTAAGCACACTGGGCAAGGAGTCCACATCTGGTTTCCCCCATCACCCTTAGGGAGACCTCCCCAGGGTCATAATACAAATACATACAGAAAGAGAAGTGCTCTACCAGGAAAAAACAAAAGCTCAATAGCTTGCTCTATGGCAAGTTACCACCCAGGAGCAGCCTCTTTTTGCCCAATTGTGCTTTTAACAGAGGAGGCATTTCCTGAAGTATATCAGTCTGATCATGCCTAGTAAGGTCAGTCCAGCACCAAAATACCAGACAATCCTCCTCTGAACAAGGACCAAGACAAACTTAGACAACTGTTTTGACCTTCATTGGGCCTCTTCAGTGAGGTGCAGCCACATACTTCTAAGCACACTGGTCAAGGAGTCTATGTCTGGTTTCCCCCATCACCCTTAGGGAGACCACCCTTAGGGAGACCACCCCAGGATCATAATACAAATGCATACAGAAAGAGAAGTGCTCTACACAGAGAAGAACTTTCCTGATGTATATCAGTCTGATCTCACCTAGTAAGATCAGTCCAGCACCGAAATACCATGCAATCCTCCTATGAAATTTCAAATGAGAAAAACATGCAGATACATCCTTGTTGCAAATAAAAAGTCTATCATTTATTGTATAGAAAGTATAGTTATATCATCTATTTGTTTGTCATACCCATAGGTAAGCTCTGACGTGTTTCCTGTGACACAGGCACACTTCCTCAGAGATCCTAACTAACATCAAAAGCTAGCTTATATTGGGAAGAGGTAGATCATCCAGCCAAAAGTTAATGGGTTGATTAATAGTATCACCTGTTTAGTTAACCTCATGTGGTTGACCCTTATATTGCCAATGTTGATCAAGCTGTTACATACAATATTCAAAACATATTCCATACTATTGTTATCAACATTAGCTTAAGATATCATCCTCTGAACTAGGAATATGACAACCCTAGACAATCATTTCAGTCTTTATTGGGCCTCGTCAGTGGGGTGCAGCCACATTCTTCTAAGCACACTGGGCAAGGAATCCATATTTAGTTTCCCACATCACTTTTAGGGAGATTTCCCCAGGGTCATAATACAAATGCATGCAGAAAGAGAAGCGCTCTACGAGAATGAACCACAGCTTAATTGCTTGTTCTACGCCCAGTGTGCTTAGAGGAATATGGCTTCACCTCACTGACGAGACCCACAGAAGGCTGAAATAATTATCTGGGGTTGACATGTTTCTTGTTCAGAGGATAATTTCCTGGTATTTCAGGGCTAGACTGACCTTACTTGGCAGGATCAGACTGATTTACTTCAGGAAAGTTTTCCTCTGTGAAAAGCACAACTTGGCTAAAAGAAGCTGCTCCTAGGTGGTATGAAACAAGCTACTGAGCTTTTGATCATTTCTGGTAGAGCAGTTCTTGCTTTGTATGCTTTTGAATAGATATATAAGCTGATATATGCTTCAAAATTGCATGTCCCTATTGTTTTCTTAAACAAAATACTCCCCTCAAGAAGAGCCTCAGATGTCCACTAGGCACAGGTGCTACTGCTGCATACATGGGATTTGAAATAGAGCTGTCAGTTCATCCTTTCCAAAGGACATAATCAAATACGGCATTCAGCTTAAGTGGGGGCAGGAGTCTTATATCCACCTAAAAGATTAGTTCAAATGTCTGTTTTATTTCCCAATCTTTTTTTAACAAATCTAATCTTTGTTTGGGAATGTAACTATGGTAAGTAAAGAAATAATATTATGAATATTAAATGGTTATCAAAAAGACCATGATTTATTTTTAATTTTGCAACAAATTGAAGTATCTATTGTTTCAATTAATATAACTTTTAACACTAGAGCGAAAAAATGTGTTAATCATCAGCAGTGCTATTTCATGGTTTGATAATGAATTATGGCATTTTAAAGCATATAAATAGAGATGCATTATATGGAGAGTATGAAACAGCATTAGAGCAGATAGTCCACTTAAAAAGAGGTCAATACAGGCCATATACTTTGAATATAATAAAAGTGCGCGCTTATCTAAATATTTTCAAGTTGTAGGATAGAATGGAGCAATTAAAGTGAAAATGTACAGTATGTATAACTAAATAGAAAAACAGACAACTTGACTGTGGCTTTGGCAAGAGTATTTTGAGTTAGAAATATTAAACGTAATATATGTATTGGCAAAAATATTCATAAAGTTTGGGTACAATGCACTCATCATTAAATCCACCAATCCACCAATCCACTCCCAACCCCGCACTGTCAATGTGGATAACCAAACCCTGCAACTCCCCTTAGAAGTAGCAAATGCCTTTAATAGTTATTTTGTCGGATGCTCCACCACCCTGATTGACAAACTAATAAATGACGCGCATCCTGAAACTACAAATGTGGATCAGGCCCCACTAAATCAGCAAAGACCCAATATACAGAAGTTAAATTTTAGACCTGTACCCATCAATGTAATTAAGAAACACCTTAATAATCTAAAAATGAAAAACCAGTCTGGACCTGATCAAATCCCAGCAATGCTGTTGAAGATCAGTGTGCCGGCAATTGCTAAACCCATCACAATCCTAATTAACGAATCCTTGGTGTCTGGATACATACCCAAACTTTGGAAAACTGCAAGAGTAGTGCCTATCCATAAAAGTGGGGAGTTAACCTTGGTTTCTAATTATCGTCCCATATCTTTGCTCCCAGTATTGTCAAAATTTTTAGAAAAATGTGTCCATACGCAACTTTGTGAGTATTACCAACAATCTAACTATCTTACCCCTGATCAATCAGGTTTTCGCCCGAATCACTCCACTACAACTGCCCTCCTAAAAGTTTGCAACGACATCCAAACTGGCATGGAACAAGGAGACCTAACTGGAGCTATTTTCCTTGACTTTGCAAAGGCCTTTGACACAGTAGACCACGATATACTACTGCTCAAACTAAAAAACTCAGGTATTGGTGATCGTCCGCTAACCTGGTTTCGATCATATGTATCGGATCGATCACAATATGTCTCCATTTCTGACAGTGACTCCCTCCCTCTCCCGGTCACGTGTGGTGTTCCCCAAGGATCCATTCTCGGCCCCCTGCTATTCACATTATTTATAAATGATCTGCCTAATGTCTGCAAATCCTCAACTGTACACATGTACGCAGACGACACGGTAATCTATGTAAACAATTTCGATCTGCCGCAGCTTGAAGCAGTGCTCCAAGACCAATTCACAGAGGTAGAAAAGTGGATATCAAAAAACAAACTCTTCCTAAACACTGACAAAACTGTCACAATGATCTTTGGAACAGGGCCTAAATTACACAAATTACAAAATTCCCATCTACGCATCAAAACAAAATCCAATTGCACACTGACTGCAGTCCACTCTTTCAAATACTTGGGTATGTTGTTAGACCCCAATCTATCTTTTGGCCTCCACATAGAAAAACTTGCATCTAAACTTTATCCAAAACTAGGTGCCCTGTACAGAAACAAATCTTGCCTCAGCCCTACAGTAAAGGAAAAGATTGTACAGCAAATGCTGATGCCTATCATGGATTACGAGGACGTAGTATATGCACCTGCACCGCAAACTCACCTTAATAAACTAAATACGTTATATAACTCGTTCTGCCGCTTTGTGCTACAATGTAACTACAGGACCCACCATTGTGACATGCTAAAAGAACTAAACTGGCTGTCGCTGGAATCCAGACGCTCCCTCCATCTTTCTTGCCTTGTGTTTAAGAGCATTTCTGGGAAGCTCCCACCCTACCTGAGCAGAATGCTCTCCCCGGCTATTCCCACCTCCTATAACCTCCGATCCAATACCAGCACATTATTTAGCTTTCCTCAATATAAAAAGAAAGCAGCTCAATCCTCCTTTTCCTACAGAGCACCACAATTATGGAACAACCTCCCACACATGTTCAAACCTTCCCCAAGCCTAATATCCTTTAAGAGATCCCTCTCTATATATCTCAAAACAGAATGCATCTGTCATGTTTGATTAAATACCTGTTCTATGTTAATTTTTTTTTTTTTTTTTTCATATATTGTGTATTATTATTGTTTTTTGTATTTTATTGTACCCTATGTTATCAATGCAATGTCTTGTGGACCCAGGACATACTTGAAAACGAGAGAAATCTCAATGTATCCTTCCTGGTAAAATATTTTATAAATAAATAAATTAAGTGTATTTGGACCTGAGTATGGCTGGAATTTTCAGCTTCACATTAGAATACACTAGAGAATTATAAAAATGTGTTGAAGTATTTGTGTCTGCAGATATTTTCAAAGTTGGACATATAATAGCTTTACTTGCAACTATAAGTGCATCCTAATTACTTAATATTACTAACCATAAACAACTATCAAATCAGACCTGCTGCTACATTAAACAATATTTATTAGCTCCTCTTAGCCCAAGTGTTGCATTTGCACTAGTTTATATCTTGTTCTTATCTTGGCTTTTCCAACTGATTTTCTGTTGCTAAATTTAGCTTGTATATATATCTCTATATTTTCCATTTAGTATTAATCATTTTCAGATTAAATTGCATGTTTAAATTAATAACAAATTAATAGAAAAAATGCTATTAACCTAACGGAGGACTCCTTTAATGAGATTAACTTCAATATAAATTTAAAATGTTTTAGTATCAATCTTGTGATCAGTAGAAAATGATCAGAGCCTTTTTATTTGTAAACCTTTAATGAAGCTCATAAATATGTGTCTGAAAGCAGGATGTATTTGCTCCTAGATCAACAGGGTCTTTTATATGCAAATTAGTTTTACCAACATTTATTCTTTTAAATCTTAAGTACAGTGTAATGACTCATGCAGAGAAAGAAAAATCCATATATGAATTTAAGACACACAGCCACATCAATAATATAAAGTTTTTAATAAATTAGGTATTTTATAACCTAATAAAACAATTTTAATGTTGTTTTTAATGACATGCAGTTTTGCTTTTCTTTAGAAGTGTGCCACTTTAATACTAGAAAACATTACTAGTCATTCATAATTTAAGCAGTTAAACTTTCTCTCTTTACAGCATTAGTCTTAAAAAAGCTTTAGAAATCTCTATGGGTTTGAATTAAAATTAACATTTGCATCATATATGTTACATAAATAATTTATGTAGATTGCTTATGAAATATATGTTGTGTGTCTGTAAGTGAACATTTATTAGCAACCTAATTTATCCCACATAGAAAAAAATTCAAAAAGGTATATATTATTATGTAACAAAATCATTTTTATTATTTAGTAAAGTTTATATGTCAAAAGACGTGGAAACATATATTCTGAAATGTTGAAAGGTTGTTGCAGGAATGAAGAGTATAAATGGCATTACTAACCGACGTTTTTTACGCGATTTTGGTATCACATATACGGTTCTGCATATAAATGTGGCGCGTATATTTCCCCCGTTGCCCGCAATTTTTACTCCCATTAGCTAACATAGAACTGCGTTTCAAATCGGTATCACATATTCAACGCAAGGACTTATGTGGCAAAAATGGAGAAATGTTACTCCATTTTCACCTCGCCACACATAGGCACACATAAGATCACATGTGAGCACCGTAACCCCCTGAAAATACCTAACTCATGCGCAATATCTATCTACCTGTCAACCGCCAATCCCCATCGCAATTACTAAATAAATGTATTAACCCCTAATCCGCCAACCCCCACATCACAATCAAAATTTATAAATGTATTAATCCCTAATCCGCCAACCCACCACAACGCAATATACCTTAATAAAATTATTAACCCCTAATCTGCCATTAATCCACATTGCAACAAACCTTATAAATATATTAACCCCTAATCCGCCAAACCCACACAATGCAATAATCCTAATAAAACTATTATCCCCTAAACCGCCAAACCCACACAATGCAATAATCCTAATAAAACTATTAACCCCTATTTATTATGGTGAGTTTGGTGGGTGGTGGGTTTTACTGTTAGGGGGGACTTAGAATTTTTTTTAAATGCAAAAGAGCCCTTTAACTTAGGGCAATGCCCTACAAAAAGCTTTTTTAAGGGCTATTGGTAGTTTAGCATTAGATTAGGGGGTGTTTTTATTTTGGGAGGCTTTTTTATTTTCATAGGAATTAGGTTTAATTTTTTTATTTTGGATAATTTTGTTTATTATTTTCTGTAATGTTATTTTTTTTATTTTTGGTAATTATAGATTAATTTATTTTAATTTAATCTTAGGTTTGTTTTTCTAAGTACTGTTAGTATTTTTTATTTTAATTATAATTTAGTATTTTATTATTTTATGTAATTTGGGGTTAATTTAGTCGGTGTTAGGTTAGGGGGCTTAGTAATTAAATTAGTTATTTGCATTGTGGTGATTTGGCAGATAAGGAGTTAATAGGTTAATTAGGGTACTTGCGTTGTGGGGTTTTTGGGAGCAACAATATATTAATGATCAGTGTGCCAGCAACAATGATAAATTGATAATAATTGGTCTAAACAGCTGAATCTAGACCAAGTGCATTATAGCATAAAAGACTGATAATCTAAATGAAAGATGTTAGATTAAGTTAAAATCAGCGATTACACTTATTAATGGTTTACAGAAAAGTCCTGAATGGAGACAAAAGCTCCAAAGTACACAGAACACTTATCTATAATGGTACAGTAAAAGTCCCAGATCCGAATATCAAACAAACAGCTGATTCTCGATTATAGAGGTTGTGGCAGACAGCTTCTTTAAATCGCTTGTTGGTGTCCCAAAACGAAGAAATCTGCAGAAATAGATGATACAAAAGAAGGCGCCACCATAGTGCACAATCAGTGACAAAAAAATGCCAAGTGCGCAAGTATCGCTAATACTTACAGAATCACAGACACTTAAGAAGTGTAACAAGTGCCTCCTGGACTCTTAGGAGTCGTCCAGCTAACTCTCTCTCTCGCACTCACAAATCCACTTGTTCTGGATGAAGTGCCTGTGTCTAGCTGCTTCTCCTTTTTGCTAGGACCAATGGTGTCTGGTATTCTGCTTGTGTACCGCAGTGCTGTGTTGAGAGTATCCGACAACTGCAGTTGATGTTACACAAAGGGTCCGTGCTGAACACACACTGGATAGTACATCTAAAAGTATAGTAAAAAAGTCAGTGGAACAAAGTCTTTAAAAATTATAAAATGACTTTATTTGTAACACAAAGTTTCTCGGTCTTACATGACCATTTCATCAGGTGCATATTTACAATAAAATTTCCACAAACTTATAACACCATGTTCGGCGTCTACTCCTCAATACAGCGCATGCGTGAAGATGTGTCCAGAGTTAGGCATTTCAATTGGTGGTTCATCTGCAAATCACAGTATATTATTTTGACGTGCCTCTCCATATACTATTACGGATGATATGGCCCATTTAATGGCAATGATACCGTATAAAAATATAAAATAAAATATGACCACTTAATTGAGCGCATATTATACGGCTGGCTACCAGTTACTGGATACTTAAATAAATACAGAACTGGAAACATCCAAATGGCCTAATTATATATACAAATCTATTAGTCACAATGGACAAATATATAAACGACAAAAGACCTGGACACAACCTCATTCATCGCCTGGCCCTATTTATACTCCTCAAATAAAAATTCACACAGATAAAATAAAATATATATAAATATACATAGAAGGATAAGGTGATTAGTTCAAAACATTAAATCGAACTATACACATACCAAAGCATAATAGCACATAAGTGAACTAAAATGTAATGTTTTGAACTAATCACCTTATCCTTCTATGTATATTTATATATATTTTATATTATCTGTGTGAATTTTTATTTGAGGAGTATAAATAGGGCCAGGCGATGAATGAGGTTGTGTCCAGGTCTTTTGTCGTATATATATTTGTCCCTTGTGATGAATAGATTTGTATATATAATTAGGCCGTTTGGATGTTTCCAGTTCTGTATTTATTTAAGTAACTAGTAGCCAGCCGTATTATATGCGCTCAATTAAGTGGTCATATTTTATTTTATTTTTTACGGTATCATTGCCATTAAATGGGCCATATCATCCGTAATAGTATATGGAGAGGCACGTCAAAATAATATACTGTGATTTGCAGATCAACCACCAATTGAAATGCCTAACTCTGGACACACCTTCAGGCATGCGCTGTGTTGAGGAGTAGACGTCGAACACGGTGTCATAAGTTCGTGTAAATTTTTTTTGTAAATATGCACCTGATAAAACGTTCATGTAAGACCGAGAAACGTGTTACAAATAAAGTCATTTAAAAATTTTTAAAGACTTTGTTCCACCGACTTTTTTACTATACTTTATTTTTGGGAGGCGGGTTAGACTTTTACGGGAGATTTTATATTTTTATATTTTCTTAGGCGCCAGCAGTTTCTAAAGTGCCATAAATCACTGGACATCACTAGTTTATCCGACTTACGGCACTTTATGAACTGCCAGTGCCGTATATGTGATACTCCGATTTGTGCGAGGTGAAATTACAGTGGGCGGGTTTCAGCAGTTACGCTGAAGCCTGTGCCACATATGTAATCTCACCCTATGGCCTCTATTTATCAAGCTGTCTATTTACCTGCATTTAACGGCCCCAATACGCTCGCCTAAGATCGCCTAACATCGCCGCCAGGGACCTGAATACGTGTGCCAAATTTATCAAGAAAGCTGTCAAAAACCCACGCACCAAGTACGGTGCGATGACTAACAGTCATCGATCTCGCTGCTCTTCAGCTTATTCGCAGCTTTCTTGCTATACTGTCACTAAAGCACCCACACTATACTATACTGTTTACCCTCTAAACTGCAGCTCCTGGAGCCCCCACAACTAAATAAACTTATTAACCCCTAAACTGCCGCTCCTGGACCCCGCCGCAACTATAATAAATAAATATATTAACCCCTAAACCGCTGCTCCCAGACCCCGCTGCCACCTACATAAAGTTATTAACCCCTATCCTGCCACTCCCGGACCCTGCCGCCACCTACTTAAAGTTATTAACCCCTATCCTGCCGATCCCGGACCCTGCAGCAACTAAATAAATTGTTTAACCCCTAAACAGCTGCACCTGGAGCCCGCTGCCACCTACATTATATATATTAACCCCTATCCTGCCCCCCTACACCACCGCCACTATAATAAAGTTATTAACCCCTAAACCTAAGTCTAACCCTAACCCTAACACCCCCTAACTAAAATATAATTTAAATACATCTAAATAAATATTACTATTATTAACTAAATTATTCCTATTTAAAACTAAATACTTACCTATAAAATAAACCCTAAGCTAGCTACAATATAACTAATAGTTACATTAAAATCCTATTGGCTGATCCAATAGGATTGAGCTTGCATTCTATTAACTGTTTGGAACAGCCAATAGAATTCAAGGGACGCCATCTTGGATGATGTCATTTAACGGAACCTTCATTCTTTGTTAGGACGTTGATGGAAGAGGATGTTCCGCGTCGGATGGATTGAAGATGGAAGATGCCGCCTGGATGAAGACATCTGCCAGTCTGGATGTCCTCTTCTGCCCGGATCGGATGAAGACTTCTTCCCCTCTGGAGGTCCACTTGTGCCCAGCTGGGTGAAGACGGCTCAAGGTAGAGTGATCTTCAGGGGTTAGTTTTAGGTTTTTTTAAGGGGGTTTAGGTGGGTTTTAGAGTAAGGTTGGGTGTGTGGCTGGTGGGTTTTAATGTTGGGGGTTGTATTTCTTTTTTACAGGTAAAATAGCTGATTACTTTGGGGCAATGCCCCGCAAAAGGCACTTTTAAGGGCTATTTGTAATTTAGTATAGGGTAGGGAATTTTATTATTTTGGGGAGCTTTTTTAATTTATTAGGGGGCTTAGATTAGGTGTAATTAGTTTACAATTCTTGTAATTTTTTTATTTTCTGTAATTTAGTGGGGTTTTTTGTACTTTAGTTTATTTAATTTAATTGTATTTAATTGTATTTAATTGTAGGTAATTTTAGTCAATTAATTTAATTTATTTAATTGTAGTGTTAGGTGTAATTGTAACTTAGGTTAGGATTTATTTTACAGGTACTTTTGTATTTATTTTAGCTAGGTAGTTAGTAAATAGTTAATAACTATTTAATAACTATTCTACCTAGTTAAAATAAATACAAAGTTGCCTGTAAAATAAAAATAAATCTTAAATTAATAAATTAATAAAGTTAATAAGTTTATTAGAGTGGCGGTGGGCTCCTGGAGCGGCGGTTTAGGGGTTAATAACTTTATTTAGTTGCGGTGGGGTCCGGGAGCAGTGGTTTAGGGGTTAATAACTTTATTTAGTTTTGGCGGGGTCCGGAAGCGGCAGTTTAGGGGTTAATAAGTTTATTAGAGTGGCGGTGGGCTCTGGGAGCGGCGGTTTAGGGGTTAATAAGTATAATGTAGGTGGCGGAGGTGGCGGGGTGGCAGATTAGGGGTTATTAAGTATAATGTAGGTGGCGGCAGTATCGTGGCGGCAGATTAGGGGTTATTAAGTATATTGTAGGTGGCGGCGGTGTTTAAACTTGGGGTACATGTTAGGGTGTTAGGTGTAGACGTTCCCATAGGAATCAATGGGATATCGGGCAGCAGCGAACATGAGCTTTCGCTGCTGTCAGACTCCCATTGATTCCTATGGCATCTGCCGCCTCCAGGGCGGAGATTGAAAACCAGGTACGCTGGGCCGGAAACGTGACAAGCATACCTGGTAGGATCTTGATAACTAGCAAAAGTAATCAGATAGTGCCGAACTTGCGTTCGGAACATCTGGAGTGACGTAACCATTGATCTGTGTCGGACTGAGTCCGGCGGATCGTATGTTACGTCACTAAATTCTACTTTTTACGGTCTCTAGCCTTTGATAGCTAAGGCGAATCAGGCTCGCCACAAATACACTGCGGAATTCCAGTGTACTTGCGGTTGACAACTTGATAAATAGAGGCCCAAGTACTTAAAATAATCCTAACTGGAATGAAAATCCATATGTTCTAAACCAGTGTATGAGCCTACTGGAGGTCTCATTTAGAAAACATCCCAGCATCCCAAAGTCTTTTAAGGAGTTATGTAATTAACAAAAGTGGGCTTCTCTTCTCTGTGTTAATCTTATCTAGATCATAATAATTAACACAGGGTGAAAGTGTATAATTTTTCCTTTCAATGAAAAAAAATACCTTCTGATGCTAGTGATATAGAAGGAGGGATTAACACCTCTGGAATGTTCTTGAATATATTTAAATAGCTCATAAAGAAAGTGGTAATGTTCTGCAACAGAGAATTTCAGATTCAGGAAGAAAGTTACAACAATAATTTATTATTATTATTATTATTATTATTATTATTATTATTATTATTATTATTATTATTATTATTATTATTATTATACTTTATTTATAAAGTACATATTCCACAACACTGTCCATGGGTACATTTTGTTAGAATAAAGTAATAATAATAAAAAACTTGTACAACCTAGAACAAACTTACTTGGAGATAACACATTAGCTTCTTTCTTACTGAATAAGTAAGTGAACTACAGAGCCAACAAAATGACTTTTCCTACATTTTCTAAATGTTGGATTCTCTGGTTTCTTGCAAGATATGGAGCCAAGGGAATCCTAATATAATTGAAAACCTGAATAGGTACTGGAACATTTTATCATACAATAGATATTTAATTAGCAAGTCTATGAACTAGTGGATCCAGAGTCAATCAATACTGCTGGATTATCAAAATAGATGGATAAGGGAGAACATATTGAAGAAAAATGAAGGTTTTAGTCACAGGCCAACACTTCTCATAACCTCATTCACAAAGCTCATAAATATGTGTCTAAAAGCAGGATGTTGACAAAAATTCTTAATCTTGTGTTCTTTAGTTGCTTGCCACGTTATGTTTATGGAGCCATGGCGATCCTAATACAATTGAGAAGATATATTGGATAATATTAAAATAAAGTAAAAAGTTATGCATTCAAAATAACCTGTTTTAATTTTTTTTTTTTGTAGAAGACAATGTTACATAACCCGACTATTTGTAGAAAAAGTCCCATCATATACTTGAATAGTTACTGGAACTTCTTATCATACCATAGATATTTAATTTGCATGTCCATAAATTCACTGTTGGACGTTTTTCAAATAAAGATAGCAAGAGAACGAAGAAAAAATGATAATAAGAGTAGATTAGAAAGTTGCTTAAAATTGCATGCTCTATCTGAATCACGAAAGAAAACAATTGGGTTCAGTGTCCCTTTAAAATTACATTATCATGCAGAATAATTATTGTGATAAGTAAATATGACAAAGTTATCACTATTTTCAGGAAGATGAGGGGCCAGATCAGGCCAAAGGTTCTCTTCAAAGATGATATATTACATCTTTGAATAGAACGCTATGGAATTTTGCGGCGCTATACAATTAAATGATATTAATAACAATAGTAAATATGCTTGCAAATCAGAATTGAAAGTTTGTTTGTGGACAAAGGTTGCTATTGAAAACCATGACACAGGGTTCATTTTTACAACTAAGACACAGAGCCCTATATATCATATGTCTGTCGGACCTGATCCGACAGTGCGGATCAGGTCCGACAGACATCGCTGAATGCGGAGAGCAATAAGCTTTATGTATTCAGCACTGCAGCAGCGGCTGCCCCCTGCAGACTCGCAGCCAATTAGGGTGGTTTAATCAACCCGATCGTACTCGATCGGGTTGAATTCCGGCGATTCCTGTCCGCCTCATTAGAGCAGATGGACAGGGTTATGGAGCAGCGGTCTTTATATAACTGGTGTTTAGAAGCTTGATAGATAGGCCCACAGACTGTTTCCTGAGAACCTGGATACAGGCTTCTAGGTGAAAACCAGGACACAGGCTAATCGATAGAGGTTACTTGTTTAGGTAGATTGAAAAAGAAAAAAGACACAGGTGGCTACATAGAAGAACTGTGTTTTCATTATCACAAACTAAATATGCAACAATGTACATAATTATATAACTCGAAATTAGTGCTATTGTTTTGGCACAAGCAACATCGGGTTTTCCATTTCATTTGCATGCAAGTTAAATTGAGCTCATATTTTAAGTTGAAAGTAAATGCGAACCCATGAGTGCAATTGTGATTTACAATGGAATAATTACTGCAACCTCAGAGCTCTGGTTAACTGTTTTGCTCAACTAAAAAGTTTCATAAAACACTTCCAAATTACATTACAAAGTACAGTTACACTCATAATAACACCATCTAATTTAAATTATTTAAAAAATATATTAAATATTGCACACAATAGTTATAAGGGCTCAAAGATATGAGATCTCAGGTGTTAGAAAAAAAGGCTTGCAAAGGGCTTTAACATAGAGATACATACACATACATGTCTAACAATGTATATGTATGTATATATTTATGTCTACATATGTGTACATATGTATCTATGTATTTATATATGTATATATGTATCCACAGACATATATACACATATAAATACATAGCAGAGTGTTTTCAAACCTTCAGTGCTCTGACTCAGGCTCCTGCCTGTAGTGTTCTTCAGCGTTGTTCAGAGGCAATGGTCATGTGATAGATGCTAGGAGACTGCCTCCGTCACGGCGGTAAATTCAAACAGGAATAAAAATAGTCTGCACTCAAAAATTAACCCTTACCAAATGCCGGTATAGATAAAACTTTGTATTTCAAATGACTACAATCATAGGATCAATGTCAAGAATACAAACAAGTAAAAAGAATACTTGTAGCAAACTGTATGCATTTTGGGCTCCTCCCAGCCCTTGCTCACCAGCTGTATGCTAATATTTCAAGTGAGCACCTTTATACAGGTTTCCTCATTCTATTAACCGCTTACTTCTCTTAAAGGGGCATATCAATTACATATGTAGCAAATATTAATGTGTACATCTTTGTTATAGTTTCTAAATAGCATTTCAATAATAATAACTATATTCGCTTACAATGTTAGAAATAACCATAAATACATTATATTACAATATGCAAACATATCCATATACTTAATAGTTACACTTTAAATGCGAGACTGATAATTCATGTTGATTATTGTAAATAAATATAATAATATCCCTAACATACGACTAAATTACAAGTTTTGCATTATGGTGCGGTACGGCTATTACCGCTGAAAAATTGGCCATTGCACTGGAATGGCCGATAACGCATATTACGAGTCACGGCGGTATAGCTATATCGTAAGCATTTTAGCTTGTAACACAACGTCCAATGACGTTTGAGTTCGGGATTTTCCATAGCGCCGTATTACAGGTTGTGGTGTGGTCCGGCTAAAATTATTGTGTTACAGCCTATACCAACATGAGCCATTCCGCATCTGAGACCAGTAGTTATGGCTTTTGAGAAACAAAAATGTTTCACAAAACTCATAACTAAAATATTACAAAGTACACTAACACCTTTAAACTACTTATTAACTCCTAAACCGCTGCCCTCCCACATCGCAAATACTATATTAAACCTATTAATCCCTAATCTGCTGGCCACCAACATCGTGACTATTAAATAAACCTATTAACCCCTAATCCGCCACCCACCCACATCACCAACACTAAATAAATAGAGTAACCCCTAATCTGCCACTCTCAACATTGCCAACACTAAATAAAATTATTAACCCTAATCCGCTGCCCCCGGCACCTAAATAAAGTGATTAACACCTAAACAGCTGGCCCCCACATCACAACTAATAAATAAACCTATTAACCCCTAAACCGCCAGACCCCCACATTGCAAAACACTAAATTAAACTATTAACCATTAAACCTAACACCCCCTAACTTTAAATTAAAATTTACAATATAACTATCTTAAAATAAATAAAAACTTCCCTGTGAAATAAAAAAAAAAACTATCATTAAACTATAAATTAATCTAACATTACTATTCTAATAAAATACAAATAAACTACCAATTATAAAACCTAAATTACACATTTAAATTGCACCTAATCTAATATCCCTATAAAAATAAAAAAGCTCCCTTAAATAAAAACACCCCCTAACCTACAATAAACTACCAATAGCCCTTAAAAGTGCCTTTTGTAGGGCATTGTCCTAAGTTAAACAGCTCTTTTGCCTAGAAAAAAAAATACAAAGTCCCCCAACCGTAAAACCCCCAACCCAACCAACCCCCCAAAATAAAAAACTTAAGTCTAAAAAAACCTAATCTACCCATTGCCCCATAAGGGGCATTTGTATGGGCATTTCTCTTATAAGGACATTTAGCTCTTTTATTGCCCTTAAAATGGCATTCAGCTCTTTTACAATCCCAAAGCACCAATCTTAAAAAAATTCACCCCCCAAAAAAACAAAAAAACTAACACTATCCCCAGAATATCTACTCACGGTTCCTGAAGTCCGGACATCCATCTCCATCCACAACAAGTCTTTATCTAGGTGGCGAGAAGTCTTTATCCAGGCAGTGACATCTTCATCCATCACAGGGGAGTCTTCTATCTTCCTGGCAGCACGGAGTAGAGCTATCCAGGAACAGCAATGAAATTCCTGCCTGGCGCGTCCTCTATATACGATCACCGCCGTACACTGAAGTTGAATGCAAGGTACCCGTTTAGAAATGGCGTACCTTGCACTCCTATTGGTTGATTTGATTCTTCAAATTCAAATCAGCCAATAGGATGAGAGCTACTGAAATCCTATTGGCTGTTCAAAAAAACCAATAGGATGAGAGCTACTGAAATCCTATTGGCTGATTTGAACAGCCAATTGGATTTCAGTAGCTCTCATCCTATTGGCTGTTCAAATCAGCCAATAGGATTTCAGTACCTCTTATCCTATTGGCTGATTTGAATTTGAAGAATAAAATCAGCCAATAGGAATGCAAGGTACTCCATTTATAAACGGCTACCTTGCATTCAACTTCAGTGTACAGCAGTGATCTTATGAAGAGGACACTGCACAGGATGTCATCGCCGTTTCTGGATAGCTCCGCTCAGCACCCCCGGGATGAAGATAAAAGACACCCCTGTGATGGATGAAGATGTTGTCGCCTGGATAAAGACTTTTTAATGCCTTGATGAAGACATCTCACTGCCTGGATGGAGATGGATGTCCAGACTTCAGGAACCGTGAGTAGATATTCTGGGGTTAGTGTTAGGCTTTTTTGTTTGTTTTTTTAGATTAGTTTTTAATGGGCTTGTAAAAGAGCTGAATGCCCTTTTAAGAGCAGTAAAAGAGCTGAATGCCCTTTTAAGGGCAATGCTCATACTAATGCCCTTTTAGGGGCAATGGGTATCTTAGGTTTTTTTTAGACTTAGGTTTTTTTAATTTGGGGAGTTGGTTGGGTCGTGGGTTTTACTGTTAGGGGGACTTACTTATATGTAAAAGAGCTGTTTAACTTAGGACAATGCCCTACAAAAGGCCCTTTTAAGGGCTATTGGTAGTTTATTGTAGGTTAGGGGGGGTATTTATTTTTATAGTGCTATTAGATTAGGTGTAATTGTTTTTAAATTTTATAATTTCATTTATTTTTTTGTAATCTTAGAGTTGTTTATTTTTTGTATGTTTAGTGTTTATTATTAGAGTTTTTAAATTTTTTCGTAGTATTAGGATTTTTTAAATTTGTAATTTAGGTTTTTCATTTTTTCTTAGTGTTAGGATTTTTAAATTTGTAATTTAGGAATTTTAATTGGTAGTTTTTTTTATTTTATTAGAATAGTTATGTGAGGTTAATTTATAGTTTAATCTCAGTTTTTTTTAGTTTCACAGGTAAATTTTTATTTATTTTAGGATAGTTATATTGTAAATCGCCAGTTTAGGGGTTAATAGGTTTAGTTTATTAGTTAGGGTGTGGGGGGGGGGGGGCGGTTTAGGGGTTAATAGCTTTAGTTTATTAGTTATGATGTGAGGGAGTTAATAACTTTATTTATTTAGGTGTTGCGATGTCGGGGGCAGAGGATTAGGGGTTAATAACATAGAAGAATATGCTCTATTTATATGATTATAATGCAATAATGTTTGTCTGTGGCTGTGGAGACAAATGTTTCTCCTTCCTTTACAAACTGACATGTCTTACACCTCCTAGCCCTGCATTTGTAACATCCTTTCTTTTTTGTTAATCTAGTATGATTAACCTTAAGTTTGGGAATCATTGATGGTGATAATACATTACCGATAGTCTTAGCCATTTTTGATACAAAATTACAATGTAGATATATAGGCCTCTAGTTATCAAGCCGTCAACCGCAAATACGCTGGAATTCTGCAGCGTATTTGTGGCGAGGCTGATTCGCCATAGTTATCAAGCCCTACAGAACGGCAAAAGTGGAATCTAGTGACGTAACATACGATCCGGCGGACTCAGTCTGACACAGATCGATGGTTACGTCACTACAGATGTTCCCATTGCAAGTTCTGCACAATCTGACTACTTTTGGAAGTTATCAAACTACAACCAGGTACGCTTGCCACTATTCCGGCCCAGCGCCCTGGAGGCGGCGGATCCCATAGGAATCAATGGGAGTCTGACAGCAGCGAGAGCTTATTTTCACTGCTATCCGATATCCCATTGATTTCTATGGGAAGTGTCTGCACCTAACACCCTAACATGTACCCTAAGTCTAATCTGCCCCCCCTACACCGCCGCAACCTACTTTATACTTATTAACCCCTAAACCGCCGCTCCCGGACCCCAACGCAACTATAATAAATATATGAACCCTTAAACCGCTGCTCCCAGAGCCCCCCGCAACTAAATAAATTTATTAACCCCTAAACCATCGCTCCCAGACCCCACCACAAATAAATTAATTGTTTAACCCCTAAACCGTCGCTCCCAGAGCCCACCGCCAACTACATTACATTTATTGACCCCTAATCTGCCCCCCCCTACACCGCCGCCACCTACATTATATCTATTAACCCCTAAACCTAAGTCTAACCATAACCCTAACACCCCCCTAACTTAAATATTATTTAAATTAATCTAAATAAATATTCCTATAATTAAATAAATTATTCCTATTTAAAACTAAATACTTACCTATAAAATAAACCCTAAGATAGCTACAATATAACTAATAGTTACATTGTAGCTATTTTAGGGTTTATTTTTATTTTACAGGTAACTTTGTATTTATTTTAACTAGGTAGAATAGCTATTAAATAGTTATTAACTATTTAATAGCTACCTAGTTAAAATAAATACAAATATACCTGTAAAATAAAACCTAACCTAAGTTACAATTACACCTAACACTATACTACCATTAAATAAATTAAATTAATGAAAAACAATTACCTACAATTAAATAAAAATAACTAAAATTAACTAAAGTACAAAAAAACCCCTCTAAATTACAGAAAATAAAAAATATATACAAGAAGTTTAAACTAATTGCACCTAATCTAAGCCCCCTAATAAAATAAAAATCTCCCCAAGAGGGGGCGGAGCCGACCAGAGAAGAATATGGTCGCAAACAACTAGAGCTCCGGCAGTGATCGGATAGATGGGGGCCCTATCCGGGGAATAACTTATTATTAAATGTTCAGGGGCATAAAAACAATACCTAACACAAAGGAGAGGTACTTTGCCATAACAAAAACTGGCTATAACAAGAAAAGGAGACTTTCCTTAGAGCGGCAATAAGTGAGGCCTAAGCAAGAGCCAAGACACCGCCCTAAAGCTCACACAACACCGCAGTAAGTGGACTGCACAAAGCGCTGAACCGGACTTCTGTAATACCTAGCTGTGTTCTACAGACAAGGGAAAGCAAGTTAAAACCACAGCCATTTGATCCCGAATGCACAGATAAAGGCCCCCGGCGACTACAAAGGCATCAGTCACGGTGGAGAGGCCCTGAGAGGTGCAGCACATATACCTAGCATGCAGGTGGGAAACTCTAAACAGAGGAGACTTTCCTTAAGCGGCAGCAAGTAAGAGCCGAGAAACTGCCCTAAAGTTCATACAGCACCGCAGCAAGAGGACAACGCACAGTGCTGAGCTGGGCATTCACAACAACTAACCGTGTCTTCCAGGCAAGGTGAAGCAAGCAAACATCAAGGCTCTTAGATCCTGACTGGCAAAGACAGGCTCCCGGAGATCACAAAGACAACAGCTACAGCAAAGCAGCATTGAAAGGTACAATACATATAGGAGGATCAGGAGGATCAGGGATATCACTAGTAAAGCCCCTTCCTTAGTTTATATTTAAATTTAAAGCAAAAGAAAACCGTTACAGACATAACAAAATACCCAGAACTTTAACTAAAAGCAAATCAGCTAGATAAGGCTGCAGAAAAAGCTAAGAGGGAACACCATATTTACCACCTTAAAATAGCTGCAGTTACGCTATCATGGCTGCTAGAAATAAAAATAAAACAGGTAAACAAAAACCAGCAACCCCAGGAGACGGGAAACTTAATTCATTTTTTAAATTGGCTGATACAATGGGAGAAATGTAGTCACACCAAACAAGCATTATGGAAGACTCACAACAGAGCTCACAACAACTAGAAGGGGCCAATACACCTATAACAAGGGCTGATCTCAGCTCTCTCCCTACTAAACAAGACTTGGCTGCTTTCATGCTACGGGTTAATAAAGCCATCAAAGATGGATTAACAGAGGTCAAGCGAGAAATAAATTCCCTAGGACACAGAGTACAACAACTTGAAGAACAAACAGAGGAAACTACCATGACAACAGATACCATGACCCTAGAATTACAACAACAAAACTCCACCATAGTGCAATTGCAGACACAGTTGGAAGACTTAGACAACAGGGGTCGGCGTCAGAACCTTCGGATTAGAGGGGTATCAGAAAAGATTCTCCCTGCACAATTACTTTCATATGTGCATAATTTTTTCAGATTCTTGTTGGAACCAGGAAATAATGACAATATTATTATAGACAGAGTCCATATTGCGCTATGGGTGCGACCTCCAGACGCAGCACCACCACAGGACATTGTCCTCTGTTGCCACAGGTTCACAGATAAAGAAAGGATATTACAAGCGGCAAGGAAGAGATCTCCCATAGCCCCATGACACTAGCAAAACACAAAGAGGCACAATACCTCACTCTACATCTGTCTGAGCTAGGAATTCCCTAAAGATGGGGTTTCCATTTTTCTATAAAAGTGGTTAAAGATGATAAAACATATGTGTATAAAGACCCTGAGGATATTGAGCAATTCTGCAAACATCTTGAAATTCCTCAACCCTCACTACCAAAACTGCAGAAAAACAAAGAAGTAAATGGAGCAACTCTCACTCCTCACCCCCAGCGTCCAAAATGTGTGACGGTGTCCAAGAAAAGAAAGAATGATCCGGTGGCGGGTCGTTTTGAAGAGAATGCAGAAGCTGAAACCACCTGAGATGCTCTAGACTTTAGAGGATGATAATTAATGGACACTCATAAGTGGTATAGTATGGTCTAGCCTAGTTAGACATAGAAGTAAACTCTAAATACCATAACTATCTGTAAAGTCCTCTCCTATCTCCCCCGGAGGACCAACTGTCTAGAAGATTACAGGCAAATTTGTTGCCTTCCTCCCTTCTTATGCCCACCATTCCCATCCTCTGCCCCCCTGCTCACTACACAATTTCCCTATAAAGAGGCTCTACCTCACCCTTCAACATTAATGGGAAACGGTGGGACACACGCTAGGGGAACAAGATAGGGAACTAGTTCTGTTTGTTAGTATACTGTTAAACATGTTTACTTATGTTTTAACAAATGTTAATGTTTTTGTATTTTTTCCTTTTAAGTTTGTCTGCCATGACTCTCCAGGACAATATTTGCCTTCATCTCAAGTGGAAAACCAGGAAGCTGGTCGTTTACTCTCTCTCATCCTACTGCTCCAAACAGGTCTGGTGCTTCTCCCACCTAATCGTCTCAGGGTAAGACATAATATCTTTAAACAAGTACACAAGCGAAATCTAGCATTTAAATATGGCTAACCCATTAATAACAATAATCACACAAAATACAAAGGGACTAAATTCATCTACTAAACGCTCAATAGCCCTTAGGACCTTCAATAAACATAAAGACTCTATCATATTCATACAAGAAACCCATTTTTTAGCTTCAGCAAGACCAACATTTAAATCCAGGGACCACCCAACAGGATATTTTAACTCACACACCTCGGCAAAAAGGAACGGAGTTGGAATGCTTTTTCATTGTAATATACATTTCAGTTTACAAAACATGGTGACAGATAAGGAAGGGCGAATATTGATCCTTATAGGAGTGCTGTTTCATAGGCCGGTGACCCTAGTCAACGTATATGCCCCGAACAGTGGTAGGCATAAATTTTACCAACAATTAGCAAAACTAGTAATAGAACACAAACAAGGGACCCTAATATTGGGAAGTGACTTAAATGTGGTACTAGACTCATCTGTGAACTCTTCTACGGGTAGAGCCTCACCAGGTACAAGACCACCAAATGCGGTATACAACTTTCTGACGCAGCTGGGTATACTTGACATATGGCGCATACAGCATTTAAATCAAAGAAATTACACCTTCTCACACCCATGGTCCATATACACACAAATTGATTATCTAATGGTAGATAGGAACCACTTATCTATGGTCAACGACTCAGATATACAACTGACTCCCTGGTCGTATCATTCAGCTGTTCTTGCAACCCTCCATTGGCCAAATCATCCAATCACCCCATTTATATGGAGGATGGATGACTCTTTATTGAAACATCCAGACACATTAAAAGCTTTCACCAAATCTCTAAAAGAATATTTTAATATTAACGTATCACAAGACATAACTCCTGCTACCCTGTGGGAAGCACACAAGGCGGTGCTACGAGGGGAATGTATAAGACACTCAGCATTCAGGCGAAGAACCTATAATAACACCATAGACACTTTAACGAAAAAGATGAGTCAGTTAGAAATAACACATAAAAACAACCCAAAAGACTTAACATCACTGAAACAACTAACAGAAACCAGAAAATAATTAAATGCTATCTTGACGAAAGAAGCACAGAGGAAAGCCTTAGGAATTAAAAATATGTATTTCTATGAGGGGAATAGGGCAGGGTCACTACTCGCTAAAATGTTAAAGACTCAAAAGGCAAGGTCGCAAATACATAAATTAGTAACGGCGGAAGGAAAAGAAATTCTAGATAGCAAACAAATAGCCAACCATTTTGGCTCATATTATACAGCGCTTTATAATTTAGATTCCAATAACTCCACCGAACAACAGGAACATATGAAAGAATACATAAAACAGGCAAATTTATCGAGCGCCAAAAAAAAGGAGTTAGAATCCCCTATAACTATAGCAGAAATTTTGGCAGCAATTAAGTCCTTACCGTCTGGCAAACGCCCTGGACCAGACGGTTTCACAAATTCCTACTATAAAACATTCAAACACATTTTAGCCCCTCACTTATTAAAACTGTTCCAAGCATTAGATGACAATCAACAGCTCTCACATGAATTGTTGTCAGCCCATATCTTTGTCATCCCCAAGCCCAACAAACCATTGATTGAAACAAGCAGCTATAGACCTATATCTCTTCTTAATTCAGATATTAAGATACTGGGTAAAATTTTAGCTAATCGGATTAATAAAATATTATATCATCTCATTCACTCAGACCAAGTGGGAGTCATCCCGGGAAGGAAGGGTAGGGACAACATCATCAGAGCGTTAACACTCACTACATATGCTAAATTTAACAAGATCCCTACTGTACTAATGGCCACAGATGCAGAAAAAGCATTTGATCAAATCAATTGGGCATTTCTAAAAGAGACGTTGGTGGTGATGGGATTTTTATTGAAGATGATTACACGCATATTTCAACTATATACACAACCCAATGCCAAAGTAAAAGCAAATGGTATGCTGTCTGTCCCCTTCAACATTCAAAATGGAACAAGACAGGGCTGTCCCCTGTCCCCAATCTTATTTATCCTCTCCATAGAGGTGTTGGCGTCACACATTAGACAAAATAAGGGGATTGATGGTATCAATATAGGCCCACACAATTTTAAAATTGCGTTATATGCTGACGACGTGCTATTCACCCTTACAGGCCCTCAACACTCTGTGCCAGAAACATTAAGAGAAATAGATAAATTTGGAAAGTTTTCGGGATTTTTAGTTAACACTCAGAAATCGGAGATTATGAATGTGTCCCTGGCGCCACAAGAATTTCAATCTATAACAAATACAAAAGAAATCCCTTAAATACCTAGGAATTCAACTTTCCTCCACCATGTCACAACTGTTTGAGGATAATTACCTCACTCTGTTGCGCAATATTCAAAGAGATCTATACACATGGGCTGCAAAACCAATCACTTGGTGGGGGCGCATACAAAGTATCAAAATGACAACGTTACCCAGAATCTTATATCTCATTCAGGCTCTCCCTATTCCCATCCCTAAATGGTACATACCCCAGCTGCAGAAAAACATCAACTCTTTTGTCTGGGACAAGAGTAAGCCTAGAATCAATAAAGGAAATATGTACAGGAGACCAGAACATGGGGGTTAGGGTTGCCTCATATAGCAGACTATCACGATGCAGTTACCTTGCAGAGGATCTTAGATTGGCACAGATCTAGGGAAACAAAGGCTTGGGTTGTAATAGATTCCCACATCCTGAGGGTTCCGGAGGTGGGGGCACTTTGCTGGGTCCCACATGAGTTAAGACCCCCCCAATGCACAGATTTAATCATACATAAGCACACCTTTGACACTTGGGATAGCATACTCACACGAAGGAAACACATCTCAGGGATACGTTCCCCCTTATTTCCTATACCACTAAATGCAGAACTAGTAGGAGGTCTGGACAAAGGTAGGCAAAGGTTATTAGAGTGGGGATATTCAACGCCATTGAAGAAGTTTATACAAAATGTGAAATTAGATAACAGAGAAAATCTGACAACAGTTGCGGAGGGCAGATACTCCACTTGGTTGAAATATTCACAATTAGCGCATTTTATACATACATCCCCGCATAAACAAGAGTTCCTAAGAGAATTAACACCTTACGAAACGTTATGCTCTGACACAGAGGAGATTAGGCACACACTCTCTATCTCAAGAAGGCTTTTACAATCAGGACATGCTTTGACTCTGCCAACATACACCTCTAAGTGGCAGGAAGAGTTAGAACACAATATGACAGGGGAAGATTGGGCGAGAATATTTAAGACTTAAAAGTACCAGGAAAATCTTAACATCTCCTTAGTTATTAGAGCTAAATTTCAAGGTTATTATGAGATGGTATCTTACACCCTCTAGGTCACACTCTATTTACCCAAACGCTAATGACAGATGTTGGAGGGGATGTGAGGAGCGAGGAAGTTATCTTCACATTTGGTGGAATTGCAAGAAACTTAAAAAATTCTGGTCAGAAATAGAAAGACATTATCAGCAGGTATTAACAAACGACTTCACACTAACACCCAATCTGGCCCTATTAAATGACACAGCAAATATCACATGTACACTCAGACATACCTTACTACATCTAGGATTGACAGGTGCAAAGGCTTTAATTGCTTTGAACTGGAAGAACCAGATTCCCCCAACAGTTTCCGCCTGGATAGAGAGAGTGACTAACATACTGGTATTGGAAGAATATGGCTATTTAAGAAGAAACAAACTAAACTTCCTGGCAGAAGTGAAGTTTCTGTGGAATGAGATGCTGGTAGGACATAATACAAATACAGGCTGAACACAATTGAACAAACACAAAAATGACAGAGTTAGCATCTAACATCTTGGATGAACAATGGGATAGGAGACACAAGATAACACACCCATTTTGTATCCTATTGCATTCCCACCAGCACCTGGTAGCAAAGAAAGAGAGTGATTCGTAATTATAAAAATCTTAAATAAAGATAACTGCAAGGGAGTTGTTGTCCCAACTGTCTAGAGGAGCATGGCAGACGAAGTTTCCTCATTAGGAGGGGACTCCTTTCTTTTTTTCTTAATATCTTCTTTTCTTTATTTTTAAAGTTTCATTGTTTAGGCAAAGTTTTAATACCAAAAACACAAACGTGTCACCTTATTTAACGAAGAAATGGAACAATAACGAACTTACACGGAGGTGAATATAAGAAAGACTTGGTTATGAACGAGAATTAATAATAAAGCCTTGAAAAAAAAAAAAAATCTCCCCAAAATAATAAAATTCCCTACCCTATACTAAATTTCAAATAGCCCTTAAAAGGGCTTTTTTGTGGGGCATTGCCCCAAAGTAATCAGCTCTTTTACCTGTAAAAAAAGAAATACACCCCCAACATTAAAACCGACCACCCACACACCCAACCTTACTCTAAAACCCACCCAAACCCCCTTAAAAAAACATAACACTACCCCAGTGAAGATCACCCTACCTTAAGCCGTCTTCACCCAGCCGGGCCTAAGTCCTCAACGAATCCGGGCAAAGTAGTCCTCCAGATGGGCAGAAGTCTTCATCCAATCCGGCCAGAAGAGGTCCTCCAGATGGGCAGTAGTCTTCATTCTATCTTCATCCATCCGGCAAGGAGCGGCACCATCTTGAAGACATCCAACGCGGAGCATCCATCGATCCCGACGACTAAACGAAGAATGAAGGTTCCTTTAAATGATGTCATCCAAGATGGCGTCCCTTGAATTCCGATTGGCTAATAGGATTCTATCAGCCAATCGGAATTAAGGTAGGAAAAATCTGATTGGCTGATGAAACGTTATAAGCGTTAAGGCTTATAACGCTGCTTTTTCACTACCACTGGTATTACGAGTCTTGCAGTTTTAGTGGCATCGCACACATTTTTGGCCTTAACGCAAAAAGATCAATACCGTAAACTGAAAGTCAGTTGTTATGAGTTTTACGCTACAAAGCTGTAACATAAAACTCATAAGTAAAGTGCTAAAAAGTACACTAACACCCATAAACTACCTATTAACCCTTAAACCTAGGCCCTCCCGCATCGCAAACACTAAAACAAAATTATTAACCCCTAATCTGCCGCTCCGGACATCGCCGCCACTAGAATAAACATATTGATCCCTAAACCGCCGCACTACAGCCTCGCAAACACTAGTTAAATATTATTAATCCCTAATCTGCCGCCCCTAACATTGCAGCCACCTACCTACATTTATTAACCCCTAATCTGCCGCCCCCAACGTCGCCGCCACTATACTGAATTTATTAACCCCTAAACCTAAGTCTAACCCTAACACCCATTAACTTAAATATAATTAAAATAAATCTAAATAAAACCTACTATCATTACCTAAATAATCCCTATTTAAAACTAAATACTTACCTGTAAAATAAACCCTAAGCTAGCTACAATATAACTAATAGTTACATTGTAGCTAGCTTAGGGTTTATTTTTATTTTACAGGCAAGTTTGTATTTATTTTAACTAGGTAGAATAGTTACTAAATAGTTATTAACTATTTACTAACTACCTAGCTAAAATAAATACAAATTTAGCTGTAAATATAAAACCTAACCTGTCTTACACTAACACTTAACCTTACACTACAATTAAATAAATTACCTAAATTAAATACAATTATCTAAATTACAAAAACAAACAAACACTAAATTACACAAAATAAAAAAGAAATGATCAGATATTTAAACTAATTACACCTAATCTAATAGCCCTATCAAAATAAAAAAGCACCCCAAAATAAAAAAAACCCTAGCCTAAACTAAACTACCAATAGCCCTTAAAAGGGCCTTTTGCGGGGCATTGCCCCAAAGAAATCAGCTCTTTTACTTGTAAAAAAAATACAAACACCCCACCCAACAGTAAAACCCCCCCCCCACACAACCAACCCCCCAAATAAAATCCTAACTAAAAAAACCTAAGCTCCCCATTGCCCTGAAAAGGGCATTTGGAAGGGCATTGCCCTTAAAAGGGCATTTAGCTCTTTTTCAATTGCCCAAACCCTAATCTACAAATAAAACCCCACCTAATAAACCCTTAAAAAAAAACCTAACCTTAACCCCCGAAGATCTACTTACAGTTTTGAAAACCGGATATCCATCCTAAACGAAGCCGGGAGAAGTCTTTATCCAAGCGGCAAGAAGTCCTCAACAAAGCCGGGAGAAGTCTTCATCCAAGCCGGCAGAAGTGGTCCTCCAAACGGGCAGAAGTCTTCATCCAGACGGCATCTTCTATCTTCATCCATCTGGCGCGGAGCCGGTCCATATGCGCAGTATAATAACTGTTATCCCTTTACACAGCACAGACACAGCCCAGAGGCTATTTTCAGGTACTCTTGACATAGGTACAGCATAGCCAGGGGACTTAACCTGCTCCCCTCATGACAAAATGGGGCCTAGTTATCAAGCCGTCAACCTCAAATATGCTGGAATTCCGCGTATGGGGCTTTAATTCCAATCAGCTAATTGGAATTAAAGGTGAAAAAATCCTATTGGCTGATGCAATCAGCCAATAGGATTGAGCTTAAATTCAATTGGCTGAGAACAGCCAATAGAATGCAAGCTCAATCCTATTGGCTGATTGGATCAGTCAATAGGATTGAAGCTCAATCCTATTGGCTGATTGCATTAGCCAATAGGAATTTTTCACCTTTAATTCCGATTGGCTCATAGAATTCTATCAGCCAATCGAAATTCAAGGGACGCCATTTTGGATGACATCACTTAAAGGAACCTTCCTTCTGGAAGAAGACTTCAATTGAAGAGGATGCTCCACGCCGGATGTCTTGAAGGTGGACCCACTCTGCGCCGGATGGATGAAGATAGAAGATGCCGTCTGGATTAAGACTTCTGCCCGTCTGGAGGACCACTTCTGCCGGCTTGGATGAAGACTTCTCCCAGCTTCGTTGAGGACTTTTTGTCGCTTGGATGAAGACTTCTCCCGGCTTTGTTTAGGATGGATATCCGGTTTTCAAAACTGTAAGTGGATCTTCGGGGGTTAGTGTTAGGTTTTTTTAAGGGTTTATTAGGTGGGTTTTATTTTTGATTAGGGTTTGGGCAATTGAAAAAGAGCTAAATGCCCTTTTAAGGGCAATGCCAATCTGAATGCCCTTTTCAGGGCAATGGGGAGCTTAGGGTTTTTTAGTTAGTATTTTATTTGGGGGGTTGGTTGTGTGGGTGGTGGGTTTTACTGTTGGGGGGTGTTTGTAATTTTTTTACAGGTAAAGGAGCTGATTTCTTTGGGGCAATGCCCCGCAAAAGGCCCTTTTAAGGGTTATTGGTAGTTTAGTTTAGGCTAGGGTTTTTTATTTTGGGGGGGCTTTTTTATTTTGATAGGGCAATTAGATTAGGTGTAATTAGTTTAAATATCTGATAATTTCTCAGAACATATTACGAAGGCTTCTATAATATACATAAAAACAACACTCCATCCACACTTCTGGCCATCACGGAGTACCTTTCATCCCTAAAGCTGCCCTCCCTGACCTCAGACCAAAAATCGGATCTAGACTCCCCTTTCACCTTAAAGGAACTCCAGAAGGCCATTCTCTCCTTTCCCTCCGGTAAAGCCCCAGGACCTGACGGGTTTGGACATGCTTACTACGCCAAATTTCATGAAGTCCTGGCCCCCCTCTTTTATCATACTTCTCCGATATCGATGGCAACTCCTCTCCCCCATGTCCCTTCAGGCGCATATATCAGTGATATCAAAACCAAATAAACCCCAAGACCTCATTCCTAATTATAGACCGATATCCCTTTTAAACGCGGACATGAAAATTTACGCTAAATTGTTATCCATTAGACTAAATTGTTATCTCCCACAGTTAATCCATCAAGACCAGGTCGGCTTTGTCTCCTTCAGAGAAGCAAGAGATAACACGATCCGCAATCTCCACCTTCTCTGGCACTCTAAAAAACAAGGTCTTCCCACAATATTCCTGTCCACTGATGCGGAGAAGGCCTTTGACTTGATCTTCGCTTTATATAATGGCCCTGAGTGCTTGAATATCAATAAATGGTATTCTCTCTTCACCATTCCCAATCTCGAATGGCACCAGACAGGGGTGTCCTTTGTCCCCCTTACTGTTTGCCTGTCTCTTAGAGATGTTTGCTGCAAAAATTTTACAAAACCCAGAGATCACAGGTATAAAGATTGGAGATGAATCTTATAAATTATCCCTATTTGCGGACGACGTGTTATTTACACTCACTAACCCTACTAGATCTATTCCCATACTCCTGAAAGAACTTTCGCTTTTCAACAATCTGTCTAATTTTCTCATTAATCAATCTAAGTCAGAATATCTAGGGGTTTCCATACCGCTGGCCCTTTCCCAGCAACTCAGATCCTCCTGCCTCTTCCACCAATGCAAATCCTCCCTAAAATATCTAGGCAAATACTTTACTGATGATCTAGACTTGGTATATAACTTGACCTTCGTTCCTGTAAAACTATCTCTGGATTGTGAGTTATCCTTGTGGCATTCTAGACATCTTTCCTGGATGGGTAGAATCAATGCAATAAAGATAACTGCCTTCCCCAAACTTTTGTATTTACTACAGGCCCTTCCTATTCCCCTTCGCCCCGATTTATCACAAACCTACAACAGATATTTAACTCCTTTATTTGGGGAGGTAGACACTCAAGAATTAATAATAAGACAATGATGACCCCCACATCCATGGTGGCCTAGGAGTCCCTGACTTAAACTTATATAGTCACGCAATCTTTATACAGAGAATCCTTGATTGGAGGATACATAAACCGCAAAAAAAGTGGATTACTCTCGAAGAGCTCCTCAATGAAGGTGTAAAGTTACACTCCATCTGTTGGGCCCCTAATGGCGAGGCACAGAGTAGATATATAGAAAATCCTATAACTAATGAGACCTTAACCCAGTGTGAAAAGGTCAATAGAATCAACCCTTATCTCTCTTCCAGAGCTTCCCCACTGACCTCTCTGATCCATAATCCTGAATTCTCCTTGATGGATCTGAGTATCTCCAATAACGACCCTACAACCTTCTCAGCCATTCACCATCTCTCTGAAAATTAACACTTACTCTCACAAGCACATCTACGGGAAACGGCCTTCACCTGGGCTCACAATTGGTTAAATTACAGGAAGGTCCACCATTACATCACTACTCACAAACAACAACACAATATGTTAAGGCCTAAGACCAACTTAGAAAAGCTGCTATCTGCTATATCTACACTTAGCCACTCCCTCTCTAAGATATACTCTATCTTAACCCAGCCTCCCCCAGGCAATTTAGCTAAATCTATAGAATCTTGGGAGAGGGAATTAGGAGTTATTATTCTCCCCCAAATGGCATCCTCCATGTTTATTAACACTAAAACATCCTTGTCATCTGCAGGGCTACTAGAAATGAACTATAAAATCCTTCATAATTGGTACCTCACCCCGAAACGCCTGCATAAGATATATCCCACCACCAATAACCGCTGCTGGCGCTGTGGCCATATGGGTAGTGGCATGGGCCACATGTGGTGGTGGTGGTGTGGTGGAGTTAATTACTTCTGGAGAGCCCTTATTGGGGAAATAGAGAGGATTTTCCAGATGGCAATACCCTTAGATCCATTATTATTTCTCTTGAATAAAAACATCAAACTCCCTTCCAGGGCTCACATTATATTGTTTTGCATTTTTACAAATAGCGCCAAATCACTTATCGCTAAAAATTGGAAATCTCCAGACCTTCCTGATTTAACACTTTGGTAGGCAAAAGTCTCAGACCTCTTAAAACTGGAGGAATTCAGATAGTACAGGCTTGACACTAGAGATCACTTTATAATAGCTCAAGACATATGGGATTAATATTTAAAATTAAACTAAAACCAATAGTATCTTTATAATGTCATTCGAACCAGACCTTATGTACTTTATACAATGTTACATCTGGAACATTAACTTGGCCAATACGGCTACCTTTTTTTCCATTATTTAGTTTTTCTTTGATACCTTTTTAATTCTATAAGAAAAATGATATTACGGTTTAGTAATGTTTAACATTCTGGAATGTTTTTATGTTTCTTCTCCTGGCAATTTTGTATCTGCGTATTCAACTTTTGTATAATTCCTTATACCTTTTCAATAAAAAAGAACTTGGAATAAATATCTGATAATTTCTTTTTTATTTTGTGTAATTTAGTGTGTTTTTTTTTTTTTTTTTGTAATGTAGGTAATTATATTTAATTTAGGTAATTTATTTAATTGTAGTGTAGTGTTAGGTGTTAGTTTAACTCGGGTTAGGTTTTATTTTACAGGTAAATTTGTATTTATTTTAGCTAGGTAGTTAGTAAATAGTTAATAACTATTTAGTAACTATGCTACCTAGTTAAAATAAATACAAACTTGCCTGTGAAATAAAAATAAACCCTAAGCTAGCTACAATGTAACTATTAGTTATATTGTAGCTATCTTAGGGTTTCTTTTACAGGTAAGTATTTAGTTTTAAATAGGAATTATTTAGGTAATGATAGTAAGTTTTATTTAGATTTATTTTAATTATATTTAAGTTAGGGGGTGTTAGGGTTAGACTTAGGTTTAGGGGTTAATAAATTTAGTATAGTGGCGGCGACGTTGGGGGTGACAGATTAGGGGTTAATAAATGAAGGTAGGTGGCGGCGATGTTAGGGGCAGCAGATTAGGGTTTAATAATATTTAACTAGTGTTTGTGATGCGGTAGTGCGGTGGTTTAGGGGTTAATATGTTTATTACAGTGGCGGGGATGTCCGGAGCGGCAGATTAGGGGTTAATAAGTATAATGTAGGTGTCGGCGATGTTGTTAATAAGTGTAAGATTAGGGGTGTTTAGACTCGGGGTTCATGTTAGGGTGTTAGGTGTAAACATAAATTTAGTTTCCCCTTAGGAATCAATGGGGCTGCGTTACTGAGCTTTACGCTGCTTTTTTGTAGGTGTTAAACCTTTTTTCAGCTGGCTCTCTCCATTGATGTCTATGGAGAAATAGTGCACCAGCACGTAAAACCAGCTCACCGCAGCTTTAAGCAGCGCTGCTATTGGAGTGCGGTATGGAGCTCAATTTTGCTCTATGCTCACTTCTTGCCTGTTAACGCCGGGTTTTTGTAAACCTGTAATACCAGCACTGTAGGGAAGTGAGCGGTGACAATAACTTGCAAGTAAGCACCGCACCCCTCATAATGCAAAACTCATAATCTAGCCGTGGGTAAGCTGTGGCAAATTCATGCTGATAGCTTCACACTTATCATTATTAATTTTGTAGCCTGATATTTTAGTGAATTTATCTATGGTAGAATAGATTAGGGATAGGGAAATCATGGGTTTGCTAATGGATAGAATGATATCATCCGCAAATAGGCTGATTTTGTATTCATGGGAGTTCACATTAATCCCTGTCATATACTTGATCTGGCAGATATGAGCTGCCAGGGGCTCGATGCATAGTGCAAAAAGCAGTGGAGAAAGCGGGAAGCCTTGCCTCATCCCATTTGAGATATTCATAGGTTTTAATTTATGCCCTAATATTTTGACATAGGCAATCGGCTGGGAATAGATAGAGGAGATTGCAGACTTAAAATTACCTGTAATACCCATCGTCTCCAATACTAGGTCAAGATAGTCCCAATAGATACGGTCAAATGCCTTTTTTGCATCCAGGGACAGAAACAGAGAAGGCACCCTATTTACTGACGAATAATCCATTAAATCTATAAATTTGCATACATTATCTGGGGCTTTCCTATTGAGTATGAATCCCACTTGATCTGGGTGAATGAGTTTCAGCATTAGGTTGTTTAATCTGGATGCTAGAATTTTGGAGAAGATCTTAATATCCTAGTTTATCAAGGATATCGTCCTACAGTTCATGCAGTGTTGCTTATTTTTACCTGGTTTTGGGATTACCGAAATACGGGCCATTGAAAATTCTCTGGGGATAATTCCTTCTTCTAACATATGATTAAAAGTGCTAACTAGTAATGGACCTATTTCATTTAAAAACTATTTATAGAATATACTAGAGTAACCATCAGAACCTGGGGGTATTTATTTTTAGATTAGGGCTTTGGGCAATTGTAAAAAAACTGAATGCCCTTTTAAGGGCAACAAAAGAGCTGAATGCCCCTTTAAGAGCAATGCCCATACAAATTCCCCTTTAGGGGCAATGGATAGCTTAGGTTTTTTTTAGAGTTTTTTATTTTGTGGGGTTGGTTGGACAGGAGAGTTTACTGTTGGGGGGGGTATTTTTTACAGGTTAAAGAGCTGTTTAACTTAGGGAAATACCCTACAAAAGGCCCTTTTAAGGGCTGTTGGTAATTTATTGTAGGCTAGGTGGTGTTTTTATTTTGGGGGTGCTTTTTTATTTTTTTAGGGCTATTAGATTAGGTGTAATTGTTTTTATTTTTGATAATTTAGTTTATTATTTTTGTAATCTTACGGCTAGATTTAGAGTTTTGTCGGTAACGACCCGCGTAGCTAACGCTGGCTTTTTTCTGGCCGCACCTTTAAAATAACTCTGGTATTGAGAGTCCACAGAATGGCTGCGTTAGGCTCCAAAAAAGGAGCGTAGAGCATATTTAACGCAACTTCAACTCTCGATACCAGAGTTGCTTACGGACGCGGCCAGCCTCAAAAACGTGCTCGTGCACGATTCCCCCATAGGAAACAATGGGGCTGTTTGAGCTGAAAAAAAACCTAACACCTGCAAAAAAGCCGCGTTCAGCTCCTAACGCAGCCCCATTGTTTCCTATGGGGAAACACTTCCTACGTCTGCACCTAACACTCTAACATGTACCCCGAGTCTAAACACCCCTAACCTTACACTTATTAACCCCTATTCTGCCGCCCCCGCTATCGCTGACCCCTGTATATTATTTTAACCCCTAATCTGCCGTTCCGTAAACCGCCGCTACTTACATTATCCCTATGTACCCCTAATCTGCTACCCCGAACACCGCCGACCCCTATATTATATTTATTAACCCCTAATCTGCCCCCACAACGTCGCCTCCACCTGCCTACACTTATTAACCCCTAATCTGCCGAGCGGACCGCACCACTATTATTATAAAGTTATTAACCCCTAATCCGCCTCACTAACCCTATAATAAATAGTTTTAACCCCTAATCTGCCCTCCCTAACATCGCTGACACCTAACTTCAATTATTAACCCCTAATCTGCCTACTGGAGCTCACCGCTATTCTAATAAATGTATTAACCCCTAAAGCTAAGTCTAACCCTAACCCTAACACCCCCCTAAATTAAATATAATTTTAATCTAACGAAATTAATTAACTCTTATTAAATAAATTATTCCTATTTAAAGCTAAATACTTACCTGTAAAATAAATCCTAATATAGCTACAATATAAATTATAATTATATTATAGCTATTTTAGGATTTATATTTATTTTACAGGTAACTTTGTATTTATTTTAACCAGGTACAATAGCTATTAAATAGTTAAGAACTATTTAATAGCTAAAATAGTTAAAATAATTACAAATTTACCTGTAAAATAAATCCTAACCTAAGTTACAATTAAACCTAACACTACACTATCAATAAATAAATTAAATAAAATACCTATAATTATCTACAATTAAACCTAACACTACACTATCAATAAATAAATTAAATACAATTCCTACAAATAAATACAATGAAATAAACTAACTAAAGTACAAAAAATAAAAAAGAACTAAGTTACAAAAAATAAAAAAAATATTTACAAACATTAGAAATATATTACAACAATTTTAAACTATTTACACCTACTCTAAGCCCCCTAATAAAATAACAAAGACCCCCAAAATAAAAAAATGCCCTACCCTATTCTAAATTACTAAAGTTCAAAGCTCTTTTACTTTACCAGCCCTGAACAGGGCCCTTTGTGGGGCATGCACCAAGAAGTTCAGCTCTTTTGCCTGTAAAAAAAAACATACAATCCCCCCCCCAACATTACAACCCACCACCCACATACCCCTAATCTAACCCAAACCCCCCCTTAAATAAACCTAACACTAAGCCCCTGAAGATCTCCCTAACTTGAGTCGTCTTCACCCAGCCAAGCCAAATTCTTCATCCAAGCGGAGCAAGAAGAGGTCCTCCATCCGGTAGAAGTCTTCATCCAAGCGGGGCAGAAGAGGTCTTACATCCGATTGAAGTCTTCATCCAAGCGGAATCTTCTATCGTCATCCATCCAGAGCGGAGCAGCAGCATCCTGAAGACCTCCGTGAGCGTTAGACCTCCGTGAGCGTTAGACCCTTTTTTGAATTACTCCAAATACCGGCGGTAGCCTAAAACCAGCGTTATGAGCCTCTAACGCTGGTTTTCACGGCTACCGCCAAACTCTAAATCTAGGCCTTAGTGTTTTTTATTTTTCGTAATTTTAGTGTTTATTTTTTTTTGTAATATTAGATTTTTTAAATTTTTTATAGGATTAGTTTTTTTTAATTTATAATTTAGGATTTTTAATTGGTAGTTTTTTTATTTTATTAGAATAGTAAGGTTATGTTATGTTATAGTTTAATGTTAGGTTTATTTTTATTTCGCAGGTAAGTTTATTTATTTAAATATAGTTATATTGTAATTTTAATTTAAACTTAGGGGGTGTTAGGTTTAGGGGTTAATAGGTTTAGTGGCGGCAATGTGGAAGGCTAGAGGTTTAGGGGTTAATAATTTTATTTAGTGGCGGCGATGTCAGTGAGTGGTGGTTTAGGGGTTTATAACTTTTATTTAGTGCCGGCGATGTTGCGGAGCGGCGGATTAGTGGTTAATAGCATTTGTTATTGGCGGCAATGTTGGGGAGTGGAGGATTGGGGTTAATAACTTTATTATTTATTTAGTGTGGCCTATGTCGGGGTGGCGAATTAGGGGTGTTTAGACTTGGGGTTTATGTTAGGATGTTAGGTTTAAACATAACTTTCTTTCCCCCTTAGACATCAACTAACACACTTTCTCCCCATTGATGTCTATGGGGGAAAGCCCGCACAAGCACGTAAACTCAGCCCTCGGCTTTTGTGCGGTATGCAGCTAAAAGCACCAAAGAGTTTTTTCAGTAACTCGTAATGGCAGCGCTATGGAGAGTGAAATAACGTAATTTTTTGGGTGTTATTTTCGCACCCTGTTTAGCGCAAAACTCGTAATCTAGGCGTATGTTTTTTACTTTTGGCATATTCTTTCTTTGTGTACAGGGTATTAATAATAAATAATAAATAATCCCAGCCAATGAGACTTCGAAAACAAATTATTTTATTTTATTATAACTATAATATTTAGAGGCAATGTCTAACATAACACTCTCAGGAGAGATAAGAGACCCGCTTGTTCATAGCCACACAAACCCCATCCACCAAACACATCCGTACCACATACAGGATGAATAAACCTATATACTAGATCAATTAAAACAGAAAGAAAAACACAACCGTGTAAATAATATGTACAGAGTAAAGTGTATAAATAATATAATTCCCACCCCTAGGTGTCCCCAGGGAGTGAGAAAGGACAGCACCACCTGAATCACTTAATGATCAAAAAATTACGTGGTATTGGAACCACAAACATGATATAAGTCAGCTGTATAGTCCAAAAATATAAGAAACTGGAGTCAATTTAGTTGTATCCAAGGGGTTAATTTTAAAGTTGCGATGTTATGTCAAGCAACATTATCATCTGTATATTTCCCCATATGAAGTAACCGGTCATTCTCTGAAATCTCAGTAGACTTAATAGCAGTCCGTATCGCTTTAATGTAGAATTATATGTGAAGACCGGTCACCCTCTGGAATATCAGTTAACTGTATATCAGTCCATGTTTCTTTAAGACAAACTGAAGACTTGAAACAACTTTGTGAATGCAAACTGTTTGCCACACTGTATAAAACATCTCTCAGTGTCCTTTAGTATTTAATTGCTTCAAAAGCAGTGCTTGGTATACCGCAAATCCAACTTCACACTCTCTATTAAATTTTCACTCACGGAATATTACTAAAACACAGCATATAAAGTTCCCACAGATGTTTCTTATAGTAGGCTTGATGTTGCAACAATTGGTTACAAAATGCCGTAAGTGTCGATAGTATTCTTTTCAATGTGAGCAAAAGCAGACCAAAGGTGTAATGTTACCTTTCTCAGCAAACGCTGGTATAGCTAATATTACCATGAGACTTGTCACCGGAGAAATCTTCAGTGTGGAAATGTACCGTATCCAATCTCGCTACCTTCTACTTAAGCACGCTTGATGTAGTAGGCAAACAGAGTGGCTCCAGCACAGCAGGTAAGATCAGGTGATGGCGTCCTTACTGGTTCCGACGCGCGTTTCGGGGACTCTGCCCCTTTGTCAAGGATTATTTATTATTATTGAGTTGAGGACCGACTCTATCCCGTGCCTGAGCACTTTTCACTTGGTTGGTGCGGTCACTTTACATTTAAAGGGTATTAATAATATCCCATTGAAGATTTTTTTATTTTGTACAATGTAAATATGTTTTTAAAAATGCATACAAAGAGAGAAGCGCTCTACCAGGAACGAACAACAGCTCAGTGGCTTGTTCTATGGCGATTTACCACCCGGAAGCAGCCTCTTTTAGACCAGTGTGCTTTTCACAGAAGAAAACTTTCCTGAAGTATATCAGTCTGATCCCGCCAAGTAAGGTCAGTCCAGCCCCGAAATACCAGGCAATTCTCCTCTGAACAAGGAACATGACAACCCCAGACGATCATTTCGGCCTCCTATGGGCCTCGTCAGTGAGGTGCAGCCACATTCCTCTAAGCACACTGAGCAAGGAGTCCACATCTGGTTTCCCCCATCACCCATAGGGAGACTTCCCCAGGGTCATAATAATTTGCATACAAAGAGAGAAGCGCTCTACCAGGAACGAACAACAGCTCAGTGGCTTGTTCTATGGCGATTTACCACCCGGAAGCAGCCTCTTTTAGACCAGTGTGCTTTTCACAGAAGAAAACTTTCCTGAAGTATATCAGTCTGATCCCGCCAAGTAAGGTCAGTCCAGCCCCGAAATACCAGGCAATTATCCTCTGAACAAGGAACATGACAACCCCAGACGATCGTTTCGGCCTCCTATGGGCCTCGTCAGTGAGGTGCAGCCACATTCCTCTAAGCACACTGAGCAAGGAGTCCACGTCTGGTTTCCCCCATCACCCATAGGGAGACCTCCCCAGGGTCATAATAATTTGCATACAAAGAGAGAAGCGCTCTACCAGGAATGAACAACAGCTCAGTGGCTTGTTCTATGGCGATTTACCACCCGGAAGCAGCCTCTTTTAGACCAGTGTGCTTTTCACAGAAGAAAACTTTCCTGAAGTATATCAGTCTGATCCCGCCAAGTAAGGTCAGTCCAGCCCCGAAATGCCACGCAATTCTCCTCTGAACAAGGAACATGACAACCCCAGACGATCGTTTCGGCCTCCTATGGGCCTCGTCAGTGAGGTGCAGCCACATTCCTCTAAGCACACTGAGCAAGGAGTCCACGTCTGGTTTCCCCCATCCCCCATAGGGAGACTTCCCCAGGGTCATAATAATTTGCATACAAAGAGAGAAGCGCTCTACCAGGAACGAACAACAGCTCAGTGGCTTGTTCTATGGCGATTTACCACCCGGAAGCAGCCTCTTTTAGACCAGTGTGCTTTTCACAGAAGAAAACTTTCCTGAAGTATATCAGTCTGATCCCGCCAAGTAAGGTCAGTCCAGCCCCGAAATACCAGGCAATTCTCCTCTGAACAAGGAACATGACAACCCCAGACGATGGTTACAAAATGCCGTAAGTGCCGATAGTATTCTTTTCAATGTGAGCAAAAGCAGACCAAAGGTGTAATGTTACCTTTCTCAGCAAACGCTGGTATAGCTAATATTACCATGAGACTTGTCACCGGAGAAATCTTCAGTGTGGAAATGTACTGTATCCAATCTCGCTACCTTCTCCTTAAGCACGCTTGATGTAGTAGGCAAACAGATTGGCTCCAGCACAGCAGGTAAGATCAGGTGATGGCGTCCTTACTGGTTCCGACGTGCGTTTCGGGGACTCTGCCCCTTTGTCAAGGATTATTTATTATTATTGAGTTGAGGACCGACTCTATCCCGTGCCTGAGCACTTTTCACTTGGTTGGTGCGGTCACTTTACATTTAAAGGGTATTAATAATATCCCATTGAAGCTTTTTTTATTTTGTACAATGTAAAACATGTTTTTAAAAATGTACAGCTTTTTTAACATTGTATTTGTATAACCACTACAAGTTTTCAATGTACTGAACAAGTTTAGCATCATAAATAATCCTACTGTACCAAACATCTTTCAATACAGCATGAACTAAACTTACTTTTCTTTAAATCTAATATTGAAAATTGACTATATCAAACATGTTCTATTTTAATAATTGAGTTTGGCTGTTTCAGCTACACCCATTTCTAGCAAGTGTATACAATCCAGCACATTGTCAATACAATGGGTCATACTGAAGAGTCAGCAAATTTAAACATGACACTGTTGTAGGATGCCACTTTTGTCAAAAAACAGTTTATGAAATTTCTGTCCTTCTAGATTTGGCCTGGTCAATTTTAAGATCTATGATTGTGAATTTGAAGTCTCTAGGAACAAGACTAGCCCATCCATGAAGTGGTAGTCCACGCAAACACAGAGTGGGGCCTACAAGTGCTGAAGCACATAAGGCTCCATTTATCAAGCTGCTGAGGCAGCTTTGGAGTGCCTTCTGTCAGTTCTGTGTAGGCTTGCATGAGCAAGCCTATAGATGATAGTTAAGAAGCTGAAGTCATTAGACCACTTTTTTCTAACCTATACACTAGCTCTGAGCTGGTGGCTTGTAAGCACTCTGATTGGCCATATGCAAGCAGGGGGGCAGTTTTATGGTTGTTCAATGGGGGCCAAAGTAAGTAAAAATGCAATGAAGACATGGTTTGATGAGTTGCTGTGGAGGAACTTGTTGTAGCCTGCACGGAGCCCAGATCTCTGCGGTCAGTGAGGAGTTTGTTAAATAGGGGCCAAAGGGCATAAACATTCCATGAAGACATGGTTTGATGAGTTGCTGTGTAAGAACTTCTTATAGCCTGCACAGAGCCCTGATCTCACCCCCATTCTGCACCTTTTAGATTAATTGGAATGATAATTGCAAGCCAGACCATCTCATAAAACATTAGTGCCTGACCTCACAAATGTGCTTTTGGCTTAATGGGCACAATTTCCCGTAGACATTCTCCAAAATGTTGTGCAAAGCCTTTCAAAAAAAGTGGTGGTTCTAGTCGCAAATTGGATGCCAACTCCATATTAATGCTCTTGATGGTCAAATAGGATGTCTAACAGATCATTTAAGTGTGATGGTCAGGTGTTCAAATATTCATGCCCTTCACACCCAAATAGTTTATGCGAAACATGTAAGGTTTCCTCCTCCTCCACCTTTTGTTTGCAACACAAGTGTTGTTATTTTAAAGAAAAGCTGAATAAAGAATGACTTTTTAATACTTATCCTGGAGTGCCGTCTGTTCTTCTCTACAATTAGATAAACCAGTCTAATGTTATCAGTAAGATAACATTAGATCAATGGAAATATATGTGATATTAGACTTTCTCACATATCAACTAGGAAACATGTTTAAAATGAAACACAAATTGTTTCTTTCATGATAGAGCATGTGATTTTAAACAACTTTCCATATTACTTCTAGTATCGAATTTGCTTTTTTCTTTTGGTATCCTTTATTAAAATGTATACCTAGGTAGGCTCAGGAGCTGCTGATTGGTGGCTGCATATATATGACTCATGTTATTGGCTCACCTGCTTTGTTCAGCAAACTCCCGGCAATGTAATGCAATGCTGCTTCTTCAAAAATGGTTACCTAGAGAATGAAGCAAATTAGATAACAGACGTAAATTGGAATGTTGTTTAACATTTTCTTAACATCTCTTTCTGAATCATGCAAAAAAAAAAAAAAAGGTTTCCTATCCCCTTAACGCTAATAGGAAAATATAAATCACAGAACAGATTTAAAAATGAATTGATATAGAATAGAATACTGATCCAACAATCATTGCTTTTAGAAGGCACATAAATGTATTGCTAGTGGAAGAAATACAACCAAAGCATTTTTATGGAGACCTTAAAATAATGCATTATATCTGTCCTGCCATCAAAAGATGTACATGAAGGACTGAGTTAATTGGAATTTATACCTATTCTCTCTAACTAGCCTTGAATATACAGTATATTGTAACATCTCAGATGGCTGTGATATTTTGTAAGTAACTGGAGATATACAAATATTCATTAATATCTTGTATTTGGTAACAGTACCTATATGTCTCCAGCCTAAAACAATCAATACAATTATTATTATTTTATTATTATACTTCATTTATGAAGCGCCAACATATTCCACAGCACTGTCCATGAATACAATTCATTTAGATAAAACAATGATAAAAAAAAAAAAAAAACTTGTAGGAGACAGGATAAAATTTACAAACACATACAGGGGAATTGAGGGCCCTATTCCCATGGGAACTTACAATCTAGAATGCAATATTATAAATCTTCATTGTTCAACAAATACATTTGATCTGTGAATATTCCATATTACTGGAATTAATAAAACACCTTATTTCCTGAAACAAAAATATATTTATTTTAACTTGATCCTAGAAGTCATTGCTCCTTTCTATTAAAATTTGACATTTTTCTTGGATAATCACAATTGTATTTTATTAAGCCTTTGGTTTGTTCTGCATTTTTTTTCTATGGAGGCGTTTGGGTTAATTTTCTATGGGCTAAATAACAATTTTTTGCGGTATGGTGCGGTACGGCTATACCGCTGAAAAATTGGCTATTGCGCGTGGAATGGCAGGTCCCCTGTATTACAAGTCGCGGTGGTATAGCTATAACGCAAGCATTTTAGCCTGTAACGCAAAGATCCATTCCGCACTCCGCAAATTATGTTTGAGTGCAGGATTTCCATAGCCGCGTATTACAAGTTGTGTGGTCTGGCTAAAATTCTTGCGTTACAGCCTATACCGTCATGATCCATTCCGCGATCTGAGACCTGTAGTTATGGATTTTGCGCAACAAAATGTTTCAAGAAACTTATAACTAAAATGTTACAAAGTACACTAACACCCATAAACTACCTATTAACCCCTAAACCACCACCCTCCGCATTGCAAATACTATATTACACCTATTAATCCCTAATCCGCCACCCATCCACATCGCAAACACTATATTAAGCTATTAACCCCTAAACCACTGGCCCCCACATCGCTACTACTATAATAAAGTTATTAACCTCTAAACCACTGTCCCCCCACATAGCTACTACTATAATAAAGCTATTAACCCCTAAAACGGCGGCCCCCACATTGCTACTACTATAATAAACATATTATCTCCTAAACTGCCATACCCCACATCGCTACTACTATAATAAAGCTATTAACCCATAAACTGTAAGCCCCCACATCGCTACTACTATAATAAAGCTAATAACCCCTAAACCGCCGACCCCCAACATCGCTACTACTATATTAAACCTATTAACCCCTAAACTGCTGGCCCCCGACATTGCAACTACTAAACTATTAGCCCCTAAACCGCCGGCTCCCCATATCGCAAATCACTAAATCAAACTACTAACCCCTAAACCTAACAAAATAAAAACTTACCTGTGAAAAAAAATAAACTAAGTTTAAACTATAAAGTAGCAAATTAAAAAAATCCTAACACTACGAAAAAATGCAAAAAAATTACATTACAAAAACCCCCCTTTAAAATGAGGAAAAATAAAAAAACTATAAGATTACAAAAAGTAATAAATGAAATGATACAAAATAATAAAAATTACACCTAATCTAATACCCCTATTAAAACAAAAAAGCCCCCCAAAATAAAAATACCCCCTAACCTAATAATAAACTTCCAATAGCCCTTAAAAGGCTATTGTACGTTACACAACTCTTTTATCTAAAAATGACAAAGTCCCCATAATAGTAACCCCCCCACCCAACCAACCCCCCAAAATAAAAAAACCTGTCTAAAAAAACTTAAGCTACCCATTGCCCCTAAAGAATAGGGGCATTTGTATGGGCTTTGCCCTTAAATGGGTATTCAGCTCTTTTACTCCCTTTCCCTAATCTAAAAAAAAAACACCCCAAAAAAAACTAAAAAAAAAACTAACACTAACCCCAGAAAATCTGCTTACAGTTCTTGAAGCCCGGACATCCATCTTCATCCAGGCGGTAAGAAGTCTCCATCCAGGCAGCGACATCTTCATCCATCTCGGGGGCATCTCCTATCTTCATCCCGGTGGCGTGGAGTTGTTAAGGTGAGGAGCTGTGGAGGCGCAGAGCATCATCGCCAGTGGTGCGGACATCCAGCATGGAGGATCCTCTTTATATGATCACCACCATATACTGAAGCTTGAATGCAAGGTACCCGTTTAAAAATGGGGTACCTTGCAATCCTATTGGCTGACATTTTCAAATCAGCCAATAGGATGAGAGCTACTGAAATCCACTGGCTGTTCAAATCAGTACTCATACAAATGCCCCTTTAGGGGCAATGGATAGCTTAGGTTTTTTTTTAGACTTAGTTTTTTTTTTATTTTGGGGGGTTGGTTGGATGGGGGGTTTTACTTTGCAATTTTTAGGTAAAAGAGCTGTTTAACTTAGGACAATGCCCTACAAAAGGCCCTTTAAGGGCTATTGGTAGTTTATTGTTCGGTTAGGGGGTGTTTTTATTTTGGGGGGCTTTTTTGTTTTTATAGGTGTAATTTTTATTATATTGGATAATTTTGTTTAATGTAATTTTTTTTGTATTTTTTCGTAGTTTTTTTACATTTGTAATATAGGTTTTTTATTTTTCGTTAATGTTATTGTTTTAAAATAGTAATGTTAGGTTACCTAAAGGAACACTGAACACAATTTTTTTCTTTTGTGATTTAGATAGAGCATGACAATTTTAGCAATTTTCTAGATTACTCCTATTATCAAACTTTCTTCATTCTCTTGGTATCTTTATTTGAAATGCAATAATGTAAGTTTAGGTGCCGGCCTATTTTTGGTGAACAACCTGGGTTGTTCTTGCTGATTGGTAGATAAATTCATCCACCAATAAAAAAGTGCTGTCCAGAGTACTAAACCAAAAAAAAGCTTACATGCCTTTTTTTCTCAAATACAGATAGCAAAAGAACAAAGAAATATTGATAATAGGAGTAAATTAGAAAGTTGTTTAAAATTTCATGTTGTATCTGAATCACAAAAGAAAAAAATTTGGTTCAATGTCCCATTAATAGTTTAATCTTAGTTTTTTATTTAACAGCTAATTTTTATTTATTTAAAGATAGTTATATTGTAAATTTAATTTAAAATTAGGGGGTATTAGGTTTAGGGGTTAATAGTTTAATGCAGTGTGTTGCGATGTGGGGGGCCAGCGGTTTAGAGGTTAATAGGTTTATGATAGTAGTTGTGATGTGTGGGCCAGTGGTTTAGGGGTTAATAGGTTTATTATAGTAGTTGCGATGGTGAGGGCCGACGGTTTAGGGGTTAATAGGTTTAATATAGTAGCTGTGATGTTGGGGGCTGGTGGTTTAGGGGTTAATAGGTTTATTATAGTAGTTGCGATGGTGAGGGCCGACGGTTTAGGGGTTAATAGGTTTATTATAGTAGTTGTGATGTGGGGGGCTGGCGGTTTAGGGGTTAATAGTTTTATTATAGTAGTTGCAATGTAGGGGACCAGCGGTTTAGGGGTAAATAGGTTTATTTAGTGTCTGCAATATCGGGCGTGGGGGATTAGGGGTTAATCATTTTATTTAGTGTCTGCGATGTCAGGAAGCGGCGGATTAGGGATATTTGACTAAGGGTTTATGTTAGGGTGTTTTTACATAACTTTTTTTCCCCCATAGACATCAATGGGGTTGCGTTACGGCGATCGCCATTTTGCGATCGCAGGTGTTAGTTTTTTTCTAACACTCTTTCTCCATTGATATCTATGGGGGAAAGCGTGCACGAGCATGTAAAATCAGGCCTTGGGTTTTGTGCGGTATGGAGATTAACGCACCATACCGCACAGCAAAAGAAGGTTTTGGCTTAACTTGTAATGGCAGCGCTATGGAAAGTGGGATAACACTAATTTGTTTGCGTTATTTATGCACCCCGTATAGCGCAAAACTTGTAATCTTGGTGTATATTTGATAGTGAAGGATACAACTTTTTTTTTTTTCTACTCCTCCAGTTTCATCAGTGTAAAATAATTTCTGTTAAGAAAATGTGTTCAGAGTTACATATATCCAGTGGGTAAAGCACAAGTCATCTTAAACACAACTGGAAATTTATTTAAAGTTATAGAAAATCCTAGCATTTTTTTAAATGCTAGGATTTACCAGTGGAACAAATAAAGAGGACTTTTAGTCATGAAGTATAAAATACTTCATTTAAATTCAAATGAAAAAAACACATTTTTGATTCAGTATGCTCTTATTTATACACTATTAAATGGCATAGGGTATAGTTAGCAAAAAGCCCCTGCTACATTTTTATAGACAATCTTGCTGAATATATATTTTGCCACAAGAGGTTCATATTATTTTCTAAAGGTTTTCAGTCTAAAAATCAATTTGTTTGTCAGTTATGCTTGAATGGTAATATTGATTTTTAAATCCTATGCTTTATGAAAATATATGTCTATTCCTGCCTGATTCTCTGATTCTTCTGAACAGATATGAATGGAGACTACAGAACAGCTGTAGATAATGTATATGGTATGTTCAAAGTAACTGACAAATGTAATGCAAAGAAAAAAAATAAAAGAAAAAGAATGGTTTGATATAGGTCTAGATTTCCAGCTTCCCATATATACACCCTTCACATACCCAGATTGCTTAGAACACAGGTTGGATAAATATATTAGAACATCTGAATTTTGCACTCCAAATTGACACTGGTAAAAGTGTATATCTTCTCAGTAGTCACATTTTCTGCAGTTATACCTCCCTTTCTGAGAGAGGAAGTAAGGCGACTTACCTTTTTAGGTAAGGGAGGTTGGGTTTTCATCTGGATACTACGGCCTAGATTTAGAGTTGGGCGGTAGCCGTGAAAACCAGCGTTAGAGGCTCCTAACGCTGGTTTTGGGCTACCACCGGTATTTGGAGTCAGTCAGGAAAGGGTCTAACGCTCACTTTCCAGCCGCAACTTTTCCATACCGCAGATCCCCTTACATCATTTGCGTATCCTATCTTTTCAATGGGATCTTCCTAACGCCGGTATTTAGAGTCGTGGCTGAAGTGAGCGTTAGAAATCTAACGACAAAACTCCAGCCGCAGAAAAAAGTCAGTAGTTAAGAGCTTTCTGGGCTAACGCCGGTTTATAAAGCTCTTAACTACTGTGCTCTAAAGTACACTAACACCCATAAACTACCTATGTACCCCTAAACTGAGGTCCCCCCACATCGCCGCCACTATATTTAAATGTTTTAACCCCTAATCTTCCGCTCCATACACTGCCGCCAACTACGTTATCCCTATGTACCCCTAATCTGCTGCCCCTAACACCGCCGACCCCTATATTATATTTATTAACCCCTAATCTGCCGCCCCCGCTATCGCTGACCCCTGCATATTATTATTAACCCCTAATCTGCCGCTCCGTACACCACCGCCACCTACATTATAGCTATGTACCCCTAATCTGCTGCCCCTAACACCGCCGACCCCTATATTATATTTATTAACCCCTAATCTGCCCCCCTCAACGTCGCCTCCACCTGCCTACACTTATTAACCCCTAATCTGCCGAGCGGACCGCACCGCTACTAAAATAAAGTTATTAACCCCTAATCCGCCTCACCCCCGCCTCAATAACCCTATAATAAATAGTATTAACCCCTAATCTGCCCTCCCTAACATCGCCGACACCTAACTTCAATTATTAACCCCTAATCTGCCGACCTAATCTCGCCGCTACTGTAATAAATGTATTAACCCCTAAAGCTAAGTCTAACCCTAACACTAACACCCCCCTAAATTAAATATAATTTAAATCTAACTAAATAAATTAACTCTTATTAAATAAATTATTCTATTTAAAGCTAAATACTTACCTGTAAAATAAATCCTAATATAGCTACAATATAAATTATAATTATATTATAGCTATTTTCGGATTTATATTTATTTTACAGGTAACTTTGTATTTATTTTAACCAGGTACAATACCTATTAAATAGTTAAGAATTATTTAATAGCTAAAATAGTTAAAATAATTACAAAATTACCTGTAAAATAAATCCTAACCTAAGTTACAATTAAACCTAACACTACACTATCAATAAATAAATTAAATTAAATACCTACAATTACCTACAATTAAACCTAACACTACACTATCAATAAATGAATTAAATACAATACCTACAAATAACTACAATTAAATAAACTAACTAAAGTACAAAAAATAAAAAAGAACTAAGTTACAAAAAATAAAAAAATATTTACAAACATTAGAAAAATATTACAACAATTTTAAACTAATTACACCTACTCTAAGCCCCCAAAATAAAAAATGTCCTACCCTATTCTAAATTACAAAAGTTCAAAGCTCTTTTACCTTACCAGCCCTGAACAGGGCCCTTTGCGGGGCATGCCCCAAAGAATGCAGCTCTTTTGCCTGTAAAAAAACACATACAATACCCCCCCCAACATTACAACCCACTACCCACATACCCCTAATCTAACCCAAACCCCCCTTAAATAAACCTAACACTAAGCCCCTGAAGATCTTCCTACCTTATCTTCACCTCGCCGGGTATCACACCAATCCGTTCTGGCTCCAAAATCTTCATCCAACCCAAGCGGGGGCTGGCGATCCATAATCCTGCGGTTGAAGAGGTCCAGAAGAGGCTCCAAAGTCTTCATCCTATCCGGGAAGAAGAGGCGATCCAGACCGGCAACCATCTTGATCCAAGCGGCATCTTCTATCTTCATCCGATGACGAACGGCTCCATCGTGAAGACCTCCAGCGCGGACCAATCTTCTTCCTCCGACGTCCAACTGAAGAATGACGGTTCCTTTAAGGGACGTCATCCAAGATTCAATCATCCAATCAGATTTTTCTACCTTAATTCCGATTGGCTGATAGAATCCTATCAGCCAATCGGAATTGGATGGACGCCATCTTGGATGACGTCATTTAAAGGAACCTCATTCGTCGGGAAGTCGTCATGCCGGATGGATGCTCCACGGCAAAGGAGCGAATAAAGAAGATTGAAGATGCCACTTTGCTTGAAGACATCACCGGATGGAAGAAGACTCTCTGCCGCTTGCTTGAAGACAGCGCCCGGATGGAAGAAGATTTCACTGCCGCTTGATTGAAGACATCGCCCGGATCGGATGAAGAGTTCTGCCCGGCTGGGTGAATACAAGGTAGGGAGATCTTTAGGGGGTAGTGTTAGGTTTATTTAAGGGGGGTTTGGGTTAGATTAGGGGTATGTGGGTGGTGGGTTGTAATGTTTGGGGGTGGTATTATGTTTTTTTTTTTCAGGCAAAAGAGCAGTTTTCTTTGGGGCATGCCCCACAAAAGGCCCTTTTAAGGGCTGGTAAGGTAAAAGAGCTTACTTTCTTAATTTAGAATAGGGTAGGGAATTTTTTTATTTTGGGGGGCTTTATTATTTTATTAGGGGGCTTAGAATAGGTGTAATTAGCTTAAAAATCTTGTAATCTTTTTTTTATTTTTTGTAATATAGTGGGGTTTTTTTTGTAATTTAGTTTAGTTTATTTAATTGTATTTTAGTTAAGATATTTGTAGTTTATTTAATTTATTGATAGTGTAGGTGTATTTGTAACTTAGGTTAGGATTTATTTTATAGGTAAATTGGTAATTATTTTAACTAGGTAGATATTAAATAGTTATTAACTATTTAATAGCTATTGTACCTAGTTAAAATAAATACCAAGTTAACTGTAAAATAAATATAAACCCTAAAATAGCTACAATGTAATTATTAATTACATTGTAGCTATCTTAGGGTTTATTTTATAGGTAAGTATTTAGATTTAAATAGGAATATTTTATTTAATAATATTAATATAAGATTTATTTTAATAAGAGTTTAGTTAGGGATGTTAGAGTTAGATAGGGTTATTATACTTAATATATATATAATATAATAACTATATTAACTATATTAACCCTAATATAATTAGGGTTCATTTAGTTAATATAGCTGGCGGCGGTGTAGGGGGATTAGATTAGGGGTTAATGTGTTTAATATAGGTGGCGGCGGTGTAGGACGATTTAGATTGTAGGCAAAAGAGCAGTTTACTTTGTGACAAAGCCCCGCCAAAATCCCTTTTAAGGGCTGGTAAAAGAGCAGTTTTCTTTGGGGCATGCCCCGCAAAAAGCCCTTTTAAGGGCTGGCAATAGAGCAGTTTACTTTGGGGTAATGCCACGCAAAAAGCCCTTTTCAGGGCTATTTGTAGGGTTAGACTTAGGTTTAGTGGTAGGGATAGTTTAGTATTTTTTTTGTATTGGGAATATATATGACCCAAAGTGATCTGCACTCTCTATTACATACCCCTTAGAGAAAATTCACAGTATCGGCTATCATGGGAATATGGCGAAAACATCGCTCACAAAGAGATTGGCCAATTTGGGACATGTGATACAGAACTGTCCGGACAAACAGATTTTCACACGGAAAGTATCTGGAACAACGCTCGCTATCCGATTGGTCTAATTGGAACACGTGTTGATGTATCTTTTGGCGGACCTGAAATGGAACTGCACAGAATCAGGACTCGAAAGGGAACTTCCACATTACTTCATTGTGATTGGTCAAACAACTTTTAGTTTGTTTATACCGATCCGATTTGGCAAATTATTGAGATTTTGAGCGAAATAGCTTAAGCATATCCAAAAAAATGCATTACTCTCAAAAACACAATCGGATGGGGATAAAATAAAAAAGAAAATGTTTCATTTGTGAGTCCTATTCCGGTGTTTATCACCGGAACAGGAACATTGATTACCTGTATAAATACACCTGTAATACTCCTAAGGCAGCACTTCCAATTGTTTTTTACTGCTCTTGAAAAAGACGATTCAGTCGTTGAAACGCGTAGAGCGTTTTAATAAATATTTGTTTGGTATAACAAGTATTTTTGCTGCCTTTCTTGGAAGTATTTCAAATTTACCAACCACTTTTGAGGAGCCGGATTCCGAATTACTCGGAGTGAGTATACTGCACTTTATATCAATTTAAAGATACAATCACCTGCAGTAAAATTTCCATTGTCTACAGATACTAAAGCATATTATGGGAAAATCAGGATATAGATCCTTATGAAGAAGCTGAACTCTGAAATTTTTGGAGTGAGTATACTGCACATTATTTTGTTGTTAACTCCTGCAAATCACAAGTCAAGTTTCTTTCTTCAGTGTGTACCACAATACGCATGAGATTCAAGACCAGCGCCTCTATATACATATTCCATATTCTACTCACAGTCCTGTTGGGAGAGACTGTTAGAAGGCTGCGGTCACCTAAGAGGGGAGTATTGTGCTCTATTCTAGTCATTCTGTACATTGTGTTGTTAACATCTAACATATTTGTATAGTTTTTGTAATTAACTAGTTTAGGTAATTAGCTTAATGATAGAGTAGTGTTAGGTGTAATTGTAACTTAGTTTAGGATTTATTTTACAGGTAATTCTGTACTTATTTTAGCTAGGTAGTTATTAAATAGTTAATAACTATTTAATAACTATTGTACCTAGTTAAAATAAATACAAAGTTGCCTGTAAAATAAAAATAAACCCTAAGCTAGCTACAATGTAACTATTAGTTATATTGTAGCTAGCTTAGGGTTTATTTTATCGGTAAGTATTTAGTTTTAAATAGGAATAATTTATTTAATTATGTTAAATTAATTTCATTTAATTTAAATTATATTTAAATTAGGGGGGTAGGGTTAGGGTTTGGGTTAGGTTTAGGGGTTAATAACTTTATTATAGTGACGGCGACGTTGGCAGCGGAAGATTAGGGGTTAATAAATTTTATATAGTTGCGGCGATGTTGGGGGGGCAGATTAGGGGTTAATAAATATAATGTAGGGTTCGGCAATGTTAGAGGCAGTAGATTAGGGGTTCATAAGTGTAATGTAGGTGGCGGCGGAGTCCGGAGCGGCAGATTAGTGGTTAATAGTATAATGCCGGTGGTGACGATGTCGGGTGTGGCAGATTAGGGGTTAATAAGTGTAAGATTAGAGGTGTTTAGACTTGGGGTTCATGTTAGGGTGTTAGGTGCAGACATAACTTTTATTTTCCCATAGGAAACAATGGGGCAGCGTTAGGAGCTGAACGCTGCTTTTTTGCAGGTGTTAGTTTTTTATTCACCCAGCTCAGCCCCATTGTTTCCTATGGGGAAAACATGCATGAGCACTTTTTGACTGCTTACCGCTACCGTAAGCAACGCTAATATCGAGGTGAGATGTGGAGCTAAATTTTGCTCAACGCTCACGTTTCTGAGGCTAACACTGGCTTAAAGAAAACTCGTAATACCGGCGTTGTTTAAAGGGTAAGAAAAAAAGGAGCGTTAGCACCGCACAGCCTTACCAACAAAACTCGAAATCTAGGCGTATGTTTTTTTCTTGAGAATGCAAGTGCAGAAGATGTTTGCTTTATTTGTCAAACATTTACCAATACATTTGGAGAGATGTCTACTATAACAGAAATTAGAAACATTATGCCAAAACTGTTATTTACACTGGTTAATTTGAAGAATTATCAGATATTAACTAAAGATTCAAATGGAATGTGTGTTCTTGACTTACATAAGCTTATGGAATTTTCCAGGAGAGATAATTTGTACATAGAGAATGTTTGTGAAAATAATTCATTGTCATCTAAGATAGATGAAAGGACTGTTTATATGAGATCATAATGAAATTACGTTTATTACAAATATTATGAAGAATACCTATGGGTTAAAGAATAGACTTTATGACATATTTTGCCAATGCCCCAGGTTAAATTTATGTTGATGAGATTTGGTTCTAACTATTAAAGTGAGGGTAAATTCTACAACGTTGTTTATCGGTAATCGGTCAACTTGTAATGTTATGCTGCTAATATGCAACTAAATAATCAGTAACAACTGTTAAATATGCTGGCCATTCCAGCTAAGTGTGAAATTGTGCAATTGCTGTTTACATTAACAGCTATGTATAACTAAAGTTAAAATGTAATCTTTAATGGTAACCAAAAAAAGAGTTAAGGCAAAATATAATCGCCAACTAAAACCCCCTGTGAGTTGCACCAAATTACAAAACCACCAAACAATTAAAACTAGTATGCTTGAATCTGCTCCCCTGTATTCCTGGCCGATAGCAGAAATCCTTGGCTTCTGGTGCCAGAAGCAGCTAAGAACAGCGTTCTAGGTTAAAACTAGAGTTGAAATCTAAACAATTTCAATCCTCCAAAAAGAAAGGTGTTTGCACACAAATGTGAAGCGCATCTCACATCTGAGCCTTTCTCAATGTGACAATTTGGATAATGTTTGACAAGACAAGTGACTCTATCCGCTCCTATTTAAACGCTATTGGTTATGGTATTCCACCAATCATTGGTGGTTCTCAGTACACGCCTTCTAATCTTCCAATCCTGGGTTTTGTTTACCAATGACGAATGTGAAATGACGGTGTGTGATCATTCTGTTGTGTAACATTTTCTTCTGACGCATCAATGCTCTAATACATCTTACAAATTATGTTGAGAGTATAACATATTTGGTTACAATATTATTTCCCTTATGTGGAAGTTGCGTATGTATACTGTTAGCATAACGAATGGCTACAAAAAGGATGGAGAGAGAAATTATGAGCGAGTTCATGAATGAAAATTATGTGCACTTATTAGAGAGTTTATTATCATTAATTTCTAGCCGGCCTATAAGTTTTACCATATTATGTGGTTACTTACATACATCACCATCAGTAGATTTGTATGTCAAAAGCCAATATAGTAAAATGAATGAACCGAAATGATATATGATGTCTATGGGATAAATTGCAGAATCCACTTATATTGTGTCCATTATGTGATCTTAATTTTTAAGCAATAATATACCCTAAAACAACATGATATCACTACACATAGAGGTTGAATATGTAAATTCATTATTAATAACCTCATATTGTGTCAGATTTATCGTTGTGCTAACTCTGGGTGCACATATTATTTTTGGGTAATAAACAAGTTTATTATGTGGCCATACAGTTGTATTAAAGAATGTAAGACATATTCCATTAGACTACAAAGTATCAATTACATATTATTATCACACTATACCTTTGGGGATAATATAGGAAGTGTTACATTGTATTAGTCATTGTCCCATATTATTCCATCAATATAATCCTTAGTCAGTGTAATAGATGAATCAGAATGATACTATAATAGCAATATATATGGCTTTATGCAATAAGTCAACTAATAGGTTGACTTAACTAACACATGCCTAGATTTAGAGTTTGGCGTTAGCCGTCAAAAGCAGCGTTAAGGGCTCCTAACGCTGCTTTTTACCGCCCGCTGGTATTTAGAGTCAGTCAGGAAAGGGTCTAATGCTCACTTCCAAGCCGCAACTTTTCTATACCACAGATCCCCTTACGCCAATTGCGTATCTTATCTTTTCAAAGGGATCTTCCTAACGCTGGTATTTAGAGTCTTGGCTGAAGTGAGCGGTAGAGCCTCTACCGACAAGACTCCATCCGCAGGAAAAAGTCAGTAGTTAAGAGCTTTCTGGGCTAACGCCGGTTTATAAAGCTCTTAACTACTGTGCTCTAAAGTACACTAACACCCATAAACGACCTATGTACCCCTAAACCGAGGTCCCCCCACATCGCCGCCACTCTAATAATTTTTTTAACCCCTAATCTGCCGACTGCACACTGCCGCCACCTACATTATACCTATGAACCCCTAATCTGCTGCCTCTAACATCGCAAACACCTACATAATATTTATTAACCCCTAATCTGCCCACCCAATGTCACCGCTACCATACCTACACTTATTAACCCCTAATCTGCTGACCGTACCTCACCGCTACTCTAATAAATGTATTAACCCCTAAAGCTAAGTCTAACCCTAACCCTAACACCCCCCTAAATTAAATATAATTTTAATCTAACGAAATAAATTAAATATTATTACCTAAAGTCTTCCTATTTAAAGCTAAATACTTACCTGTAAAATAAACCCTAATATAGCTACAATATAACTAATAATTATATTGTAGCTATTTCAGAATTTATATTTATTTTACAGGCAACTTTGTATTTATCTTAACTAGGTACAATAGCTATTAAATAGTTATTTACTATTTAATAGCTACCTAGTTAAAATAATTACAAAATTACCTGTAAAATAAATCCTAACCTAAGTTACAATTAAACCTAACACTACACTATCAATAAATAAATTAAATCAATTAACTACAAGTACCTACAATTACCTACAATTAAATAAACTAAGCTAAATTACAAAAAAAAAAACCCACTAAATTACAAAAAATAAAAAAAGATTACAAGAATTTTAAGATAATTACACCTACTCTAAGCCCCCTAATAAAATAACAAAGCCCCCCAAAATAAAAAAAATTCTCTACTCTAATCTAAATTAAAAAAGTTAACAGCTCTATTACCTTACCAGCCCTTAAAAAGGCTTTTTGTGGAGCATGCCCCAAAGAAATCAGCTCTTTTGCCTGTAAAAAAAAACACAATACAACCCCCCAACATTACAACCCACCACCCACATACCCCTACTCTAACCCAAACCCCCCTTAAATAAACCTAACACTACCCCCCTGAAGATCTCCCTACCTTGAGTTGTCTTCACCTAACCAGGCACTGATGGACCAAAAGAAGACATCCGGAGCGGCAGAAGTCTTCATCCTATCCGGGCAGAAGAGGACATCCGGACCGGTAGACATCTTCATCCAAGCGGCATCTTCTATCTTCATCCATCCGGAGCGGAGCGGAGCCATCTTCTTCCAGCCGACGCGGATCCATCCTTCTGCCATGACGCCTACTCGCCGAATGAAGGTTCCTTTAAATGACGTCATCCAAGATGGCATCCCTCAAATTCCGATTGGCTAATAGGATTCTATCAGCCAATCGGAATTAAGGTAGGAAAAATCTGATTGGCTGATTGAATCAGCCAATCAGATTAAAGTTCAATTGGATTGGCTGATCTAATCAGCCAATCAGATTGAGCTTGCATTCTATTGGCTGATCGGAACAGCCAATAGAATGCAAGCTCAATCTGATTGGCTGATTGGGGGTTAGAGTAGGGGTATGTGGGTGGTGGGTTGTAATGTTGGGGGTGGTATTGTGTTTTTTTTACAGGCAAAAGAGCTGATTTCTTTGGGGCATACTCCACAAAAAGCCTTTTTAAGGGCTGGTAAGGTAATAGAGCTGTTAACTTTTTTAATTTAGATTAGGGTAGGGATTTTTTTATTTTGGGGGGATTTGTTATTTATTAGGGGGCTTAGAGTAGTTGTAATTAGCTTAAAATTCTTGTAATCTTTTTTATTTTTTGTAATTTAGTGTTTGTTTTTGTAATTTAGTTTAGTTTATTTAATTGCAGGTACTTGTAGTTAATTGATTTAATGTATTTATTGATAGTGTAGTGGTAGGTTTAATTGTAACTTAGGTTAGGATTTATTTTACAGGTAATTTTGTAATTATTTTAACTAGGTAGCTATTAAATAGTAAATAACTATTTAATAGATATTGTACCTAGTTAAAATAAATACAAAGTTGCCTGTAAAAATATATATAAATTCTAAAATAGCTACAATATAATTATTTGTTATATTGTAGCTATATTAGGGTTTATTTTACAGGTAAGTATTTAGCTTTAAATAGGAAGACTTTAGTTAATAATATTTAATTTATTTCGTTAGATTAAAATTATATTTAATTTAGGGGGGTGTTAGGGTTAGACTTAGCTTTAGGGGTTAATACATTTATTAGAGTAGCAGCGAGGTCCGGTCAGCAGATTAGGGGTTAATAAGTGTAGGTAAAGTAGCAGCGATGTTGGGGGCGGCAGATTAGGGGTTAATAAATATAATATAGGTGTCGGCGATGTTAGGGGCATATGATTAAGGGTTCATAGGTATAATGTAGGTTGCGGCGGTGTACGGAGCGGCAGATTAGGGGTTAATTGTGTAATGCAGGTGTCAGCGATAGCGGGGGTGGCAGATTAGGGGTTAATAAGTGTAAGATTAGGGGTGTTTAGACTCGGGGTTCATGTTAGGGTGTTAGGTGCAGACTTAGAAAGTGTTTCCCCATAGGAAACAATGGGGCTGCGTTAGGAGCTGAACACAGCTTTTTTGCAGGTGTTAGTTTTTTTTTCAGCCCAAACTGCCCCATTGTTTCCTATGGGGGAATTGTGCACAAGCACGTTTTTCCAGCTAGCTGCTACCGTAAGCAACGCTGGTATTGAGAGTTGAAGTGGAGGTAAATATGCCTTAACGCTCCCTTTTTGGAGCCTAACGCAGCCCTTCAGAGAACTCTCAATACCACCGTTGTTTAAAAGGTGCGGGGGAAAAAAAAGGAGCGTTAGCTACGTGGGTCGTTACCGACAGAACTCTAAATCTAGCCGACAGTTTTTATAAAAACACCCAAAAATTATTATTTTCATTCATGCCATGTGGCATCACTGTATTAAGATTAAAGATCCATTGTGCTTCTTTTTTCAATAATGCCTGTTCAGTACCTCCCCCTCTGATACCCGGTCTTATAGTCTCCAAACCCCAGCATTTAAAGGTACTTGTATTGGCAATCGGTGTAACTACATACATTACTATGATTTTCATTGATCAAAACTTTCAATAATCAAACTTACAGGTGTAGTCTAAAAGACATTTTTGCTTTTGTCCCATCAAAATCATGGAATTTTGGCATGTTTGCATTTTGGGGGAAAAATGCTCTTTTGCGCATTCTTCTGCAACTTCATGGTTGTTCATGATTCAGATAGAGCATGCAATTTTAAACATCTTTCCGGTTTATTTCCATTACAAAATGTGCACAGTATTTTTTTATATTTACACTTTTTGAGTCACCAGTTCCTACTGAGCATGTGCAAGAATTTCCAAACTATAAGTATATGCATTTGTGATTGGCTGATGGCTGTCACATGATATAGGGGAAGTGGAAATAGACATAACTTTGAAATTTGACAGACACAAATCTGCTACTAATTTGAAGATTAGACTAAGATCTATTGCATTGCCTTTTTATCATGCATTTTTTGATTATGCAAATCTACTGTGTTTACTGGTCTTTTAAATGAATTAAATATTTCAATTTAGATATTGAGTGAATGATTCTTACTACAGGCTAGATTATAAGTGGAGCAAAAAACATTGCTTCCACAAAAGCGCTATATTTATGATTCACTTAGTAATACAAATGCAAATGTGCACTGGTATACAAGTTAGGTGCAATGCGAACACGACCTCGCATTCACATTGCACGGAAGCTTTGTGCTCATGAAAACAAGCTTCCATGAGTTTCAATGGGAGCCTGACGGCATGAGAACTAGCTCAGCAAATATATCTGTATATGAATATATACATATATATTTATGTCTTAATATGTTTATATACACATATTAACGCATAAAATATATGTATTAATACATATTTACACATAAATGTATATGTATATATTCATATACATATATATTTACAGGGAACAAACAGTTCCCATAGGCCGCTATGTAAAGGCACGCCTGCCAACTTTAACCCCTCATAATTGCTTTATACAGTTTTTTTGTAACACTGTTTTAATATAAAATAGAATATTATTTATTTTGGAGCCAATTGGAGGTTATATTTAAAATTAATCTGATCTCTGAGTGTTAATTTTCTGAGCGCTAATTACTACTGAGAGCTGGTGGTTGCAATAAGCAGCCACTTGTATTGGCTGATTTTTTTGTCTAGTGCCCGTAAACGGCAAATTTGCCCCTTTGTGGGAGCATGATAAATTAGTGCTCCACTTGTAATCTAAATGTGCAAAAATCTGTTCCATAGCAAGCAGACATGAATGTATTAATGAAAGCATTAACTTTTTAGCAATTACAAAAAAAGCATAGTTAACTCCATTTCTTAACATTATATAAAGCTCTAACTTAAACTGCTTTTCATAAATATAGATTTAGTTTAAACTTGAAATTATAAAAAAAAGTGTAATGACAGACAAGTAAATTAATGGAAAGTAATCTCTTCCCAGTTCTTTTTCAATTATTACCTTTGTATTTTCTTCAAAGATTTAAATGGCTTTCATAAGGGAAATGCATTTAAATGCATATAAAAAGCTTCCATGGATTTTGGAAAATTGTTCTAGGATATATTTTTTATGCAAAATGGATTTGTTCTATTCTCAGATAAATCTTACAATAATCCTTTGCTTTGCAGCTTACAGCTGCTGCAGCCAAGGTTAATTAATTAGAAATATTAAAGCTTGGATTAACACTTAGAACTGATTCGCAAATTACTTGCTTACCAGCAGCAATAGTTTGGAATTTTTTTTTTCATAGAATGTGTTCTTAAGCTTTAATATCACTGCAAAATTGGTTTAGCTTCACCCCCCCCCCCCCTCAAATTCTACTACATGTACAGATTCTATAGCTATAAAACAGAAATAGGAGGTTGAGCACATTAACATTAGAGGTTTAGAATATTTACTTGTAAAAAATGGGCTGTTAACGCTTTGCAGCAATCATTTTACTTAAACCGTATAAAGAGTATAGGAACAAACTTTATAGCTTTCAAAAGTTTAGCTTTTTTTTTGTAAATTTAGTATTAGGGATTTAAAGAGAAACTGTTCTCAGACATTTCTTTCATCTACATTAAAAAGCCTCATTTAAACAGGTTGACATTTTGATAGCCTAAATAAGTATTTCATAAAAATTAAAATGCCAGTTTGAGTTTGGCATTTCTTATTAACTAGGCATTACGCCCGCCCAGAGGGCAGTCTATGTTTAAAACATTACAAACCCCAAAGGTGATATTACAAAAATAAAAAAATGTAAAATTACAGAAAAAAAATAAACAAAGCTATCCAAAATAAAAAAAATAAACCTAAACTAATACCCCTATAAAAATATAAAATCCCTCCCAAAATAAAAACACCCCCTAATCTATCAATGAAACTACCAATAGCCTTTAAAAGGGCCTTTTGTAGGGCATTGCCCTAAAGAAATCAGCTTTTACATGTAAAAATCACAGTAAAATCCCCCACCCAACCACCCCCCAAAATAAAAAAAAAAATAAGTCTAAAAAACCTAAGCTATCCACCCCTAAAAAGGCATTTGTATGGGCATTGCTCTTAAAAGAGCATTCAGCTCTTTTACTGCCCTTAAAATGGCAACCAGCTCTTTTACAGCCCTAAAAAGCCTAATCTAAAAAAAAACACCCCAAAAAATTAAAAAAAGCCTAAGACTAAGTCCCAAATAGGTACTCACCATTCCTGAAGTCCGGCAGTGAAGGTCTTCTTCCTGGCAGCTCCATCATCTTCTATCTTTATCCAGAGTGAAGGAGGCATGGAGCAGAGGTGCAGAGTCGTATTCCCCGATGCACGTATCCGGAACGGCGGTCCTCAGCAGCAGTTCTCAGCGGTGGTCCTAATCGGGGGTCTTTAGCGGCATCGATCCTCAGCGGTGTCGATGCTCCTCTTCATCAGATATCTCCAGTATACACTGAAAATTTAATGCAAAGTACCACATTTGGGGTACCTTGCATTCCTATTATTCCAAAAAGATTTCAGTAGCTCTCATCCTATTGACTTATTTAAAAATTTTAGCCAATAGGAATGCAAGGTTGCATTTAATCTTCAGTGTGCGGCAAATGATCACATGAAGAGGAGCCTCCATGCCACTTTGGGCCACCATCACTGAAGACCAGCGCTGAGGACCGCCTCTGAGGTTTCCTCCATTGGGTAGCCAGCTCCGCACCTTCGCTAGATAGAAGATGATGGAAGAAGACCTTCTCCGCCGGCCTTCAGGAATGGTGAGTACCTATTTGGGGGTTAGATTTAGGAATTTTTTTTATATGTTTTATTTTTTTATTTTTTTTATTTTAGAGATTTAATGGGCTTGTAAAAGAGCTGAATGCCATTTTAAGGGCAGTAAAAGAGCTGAATGCCCTTTAAAGGGCAATCCCCATACAAATGCCCCTTTAGGGGCAATGGGTAGTTTAGGTTTTTTAGTGTTAGTTTTTTTTTATTTTGGGGGTTTGTTGGGTGCAGGGTTTTACTGTGAAGGGGGCTTAGTATTTTTTAAATGTAAAAGAGCTGTTTAACTTAGGGCAATGCCCTACAAAAGGCACTTTTAATGGCTATTGGTAGTTAAGTTTAGATTAGGAGGTGTTTTTATTTTGGAGGGCTTTTTTATTTTCATAGGGATTACGTTTATTTTTTTTATTTTTGATCATTTTATTTATTTTTTTCTGTAATGTTAGACTTTTTTATTTTTTGTAATTTAGTAGTAATTTTGGTTAATTTAGGGGGTGTTAGGCTATGGGGCTTAGCAATTAAATTAGTTATTTGTGTTTTGGGGGTTGTAGGTTTAAGAGTTAATAGGTTAATTAGGTTTATTGTTATGTGGGGGGTTGGTGGTTTAGGGGTTATAAGGTTAATTAGATTTATTGCAATGTGCGTTTTTTTCCGTTTAGGGGTTAATAGTATAATTAGTTAGAATTTGTTTATTTGGCGTTGTGGGGGGTTGGCGGTTTATTGGTTAGATATTTTGTGTTATGGGAGTTTGGCAGGGTAAGGGTTAGGTGTTTTTTCTTAATAATTCCTGCATGCAGTTAGGTTTATTTTTTCTTAATAATTGTGCGGGCGGTTAGGTTTATTTTTTCTTAATACTTTGTGCAATTCTTTTTTTTCTTTATTTCTTGTGGGCGGTTATGTGTTTTTTTCATTATTTTGTTATGCGATTATAGTATAGATGATTATTAACATAAGTAATTACTTTAATTTATAATATAAAATCAGCCAATGAGCATTAGTAAAAAAAATAACTATCATTCCAGAAAGTACACAACTGAATTCAGCTTTAGTAGAAAGTACACAACTGAAGTTATACTGATATTAACTGATGTTTTACATTCAGTATCAATTTAAACAAATTTTAATTAAAGAGATAGAAAAACTGCTTCTATTAAAAGATATTATTGTTTTTCAGTGGCAAATCTAGATAACTGTAGCGCACGAGTGATAAGGGATATTTTGCAACTCTTTGCGCGTGATGGAAATAGCATGTATATTATGAGTTGAAAGTAAACACATTCTCTTGAGCACAACTGAATTGACTTCAAAGCCGTGGTTAACTGTTACGTGAGAAAAAAAAAGTTGCATTAAACACATCCAAAAATACATTTAAAAGTACAGTTACACTTATATTAATACTGTCAGATAAAAAAAATATTTTAAAAAAATGCATTAAAAAGTTATAAGGGCTCAAAGATATGAGGTCTCAAAAAAAAAGGGCTGCAAAGGGCTTTAACACAGAGATACTGTACATACAAACACATGTATAAATATGTATGTATGTGTATATAGTGTGTGTGTACATATGTATTTAAGTATCTAAGGCCTAGATTTGGAGTTTTGTCGGTAACGACCCGCGTAGCTAACGCCGGCTTTTTTCTGGCCGCACCATAAAAATAACTCTGGTATTGAGAGTCCACAGAAAGGCTGCGTTAGGCTCCAAAAAAGGAGTTTAGAGCATTTTTAACGCAGCTTCAACTCTCGATACCAGAGTTGCTTACGCAAGCAGCCAGCCTCAAAAACGTGTTCGTGCACGATTCCCCTATAGAAAACAATGGGGCTGTTTGAGCTGAAAAAAAACCTAACACCTGCAAAAAAGCCGCGTTCAGCTCCTAACGCAGCCCCATTGTTTGCTATGCGGAAACACTTCCTACGTCTGCACCTAACACCCTAACATGTACCCCGAGTCTAAACACCCCTAACCTTACATTTATTAACCCTTAATCTGCCGCCCCTGCTATCGCTGACCCCTGCATATTATTATTAAACCCTAATCTGCCGCTCCGTAAACCGCCGCTACTTACATTATCCCTATGTACCCCTAATCTGCTGCCCTAACATCGCCGACCCCTATATTATATTTATTAACCCCTAATCTGCCCCCCACAATGTCGCCTCCACCTGCCTACACTTATTAACCCCTAATCTGCCGACCGGACCTGAGCGTTACTATAATAAAGTTATTAACCCCTAATCCGCCTCACTAACCCTATAATAAATAGTATTAACCCCTAATCTGCCCTCCCTAACATCGCCGACACCTAACTTCAAACATTAACCCCTAATCTGCCGACCGGAGCTCACCGCTATTCTAATAAATGTATTAACCCCTAAAGCTAAGTCTAACCCTAACACTAACACCCCCCTAGGTTAAATATAATTTTAATCTAACGAAATTAATTAACTCTTATTAAATAAATTATTCCTATTTAAAGCTAAATACTTACCTGTAAAATAAATCCTAATATAGCTACAATATAAATTATAATTATATTATAGCTATTTTAGGATTTATATTTATTTTACAGGTAACTTTGTATTTATTTTAACCAGGTACAATAGCTATTAAATAGTTAAGAACTATTTAATAGCTAAAATAGTTAAAATAATTACAAAATTACCTGTAAAATAAATCCTAACCTAAGTTACAATTAAACCTAACACTATACTATCAATAAATTAATTAAATAAACTACCTACAAGTACCTACAATTAACCTAACACTACACTATCAATAAATTAATTAAATACAATTCCTACAAATAAATACAATTAAATAAACTAGCTAAAGTACAAAAAATAAAAAAGAACTAAGTTACAAAAAATAAAATAATATTTACAAACATAAGAAAAATATTACAACAATTTTAAACTAATTACACCTACTCTAAGCCCCCTAATAAAATAACAAAGCCCCCCAAAATAAAAAAATGCCCTACCCTATTCTAAATTACTAAAGTTCAAAGCTCTTTTACCTTACCAGCCCTGAACAGGGCCCTTTGCGGGGCATGCCCCAAAGAATTCAGCTCTTTTGCCTGTAAAAAAAAAATACAATACCCCCCCAACATTACAACCCACCACCCACATACCCCTAATCTAACCCAAACCCCCCTTAAATAAACCTAACACTAAGCCCCTGAAGATCTTCCTACCTTATCTTCACCATACCAGGTTCACCGATCCGTCCTGAAGAGCTCCTCCGATGTCCTGATCCAAGCCCAAGCGGGGGGCTGAAGAGGTCCATGATCCGGCTGAAGTCTTCATCCAAGCGGGAGCTGAAGAGGTCCATGATCTGGATGAAGTCTTCATCCAAGCGGGAGCTGAAGAGGTCCATGATCCGGATGAAGTCTTCTATCAACGGCATCTTCAATCTTCTTTCTTCGGGAGCCATCATCTTCCATCCGACGCGGAACATCCTCTTCTCCCGATGCCTACTAGCCGAATGACGGTTCCTTTAAGGGACGTCATCCAAGATGGCGTCCCTCGAATTCCAATTGGCTGATAGGATTCTATCAGCCAATCGGAATTAAGGTAGGAATATTCCGATCAGCCAATAGAATACGAGCTCAATCTGATTGGCTGATTGGATCAGCCAATCGGATTGAACTTGATTCTGATTGGCTGATTCCATCAGCCAATCAGAATATTCCTACCTTAATTCCGATTGGCTGATAGAATCCTATCAGCCAATCGGAATTCGAGGGATGCCATCTTGGATGACGTCCCTTAAAGGAACCGTCATTCGGCTTGTAGGCGTCGGGAGAAGAGGATGTTCCGCGTCGGATGGAAGATGATGGCTCCCGAAGAAAGAAGATTGAAGATGCCGTTGATAGAAGACTTCATCCGGATCATGGACCTCTTCAGCTCCCGCTTGGATGAAGATTTCATCCGGATCATGGACCTCTTAGCTCCCGCTTGTATGAAGACTTCAGCCGGATCATGGACCTCTTCAGCCCCCCGCTTGGGCTTGGATCAGGACATCGGAGGAGCTCTTCAGGACGGATCGGTGAACCTGGTATGGTGAAGATAAGGTAGGAAGATCTTCAGGGGCTTAGAGTTAGGTTTACTTAAGGGGGGTTTGGGTTAGATTAGGGGTTTGTGGGTGGTGGGTTGTAATTTTGGCGGGGGTATTGTATGTTTTTTTTTTACAGGCAAAAGAGCTGAATTCTTTGGGGCATGCCCCGCAAAGGGCCCTGTTCAGGGCTGGTAAGGTAAAAGAGCTTTGAACTTTAGTAATTTAGAATAGGGTAGGGCATTTTTTTATTTTGGGGGGCTTTGTTATTTTATTAGGGGGCTTAGAGTAGGTGTAATTAGTTTAAAATTGTTGTAATATTTTTCTTATGTTTGTAAATATTTTTTTATTTTTTGTAACTTAGTTCTTTTTTATTTTTTGTAACTATTTTAGCTATTAAATAGTTCTTAACTATTTAATAGCTATTGTACCTGGTTAAAATATATACAAAGTTACCTGTAAAATAAATATAAATCCTAAAATAGCTATAATATAATTTTAATTTATATTGTAGCTATATTAGGATTTATTTTACAGGTAAGTATTTATCTTTAAATAGGAATAATTTATTTAATAAGAGTTAACTAATTTCGTTAGATTAAAATTATATTTAATTTAGGGGGGTGTTAGTGTTAGGGTTAGACATAGCTTTAGGGGTTAATACATTTATTAGAATAGCGGTGAGCTCCGGTCGGCAGATTAGGGGTTAATAAGTGTAGGCAGGTGGAGGCGACGTTGTGGGGGGTAGATTAGGGGTTAATAAATATAATATAGGGGTCGGCGGTGTTAGGGGCAGCAGATTAGGGGTACATAAGGATAACGTAGGTGGCTGCACTTTGCGGTCGGCAGATTAGGGGTTAATTATTGTAGGTAGCTGGCTGCGACGTTGTGGGGGGCAGATTAGGGGTTAATAAATATAATATAGGGGTCGGCGGTGTTAGGGGCAGCAGATTAGGGGTACATAAGGATAACGTAGGTGGCGGCGCTTTGCGGTCGGCAGATTAGGGGTTAATAAGTGTAGGTAGGTGGAGGCGACGTTGTGGGGGGCAGGTTAGGGGTTAATAAATATAATACAGGGGTCGGCGGTGTTAGGGGCAGCAGATTAGGGGTACATAAGTATAACGTAGGTGGCGGTCGGCAGATTAGGGGGTTAAAAAATTTTAATCGAGTTGCGGCGATGTAGGGGGACCTCGGTTTAGGGGTCCATAGGTAGTTTATGGGTGTTAGTGTACTTTAGAGCACAGTAGTTAAGAGCTTTATAAACCGGCGTTAGCCCAGAAAGCTCTTAACTACTGACTTTTTTCCTGCGGCTGGAGTTTTGTCGTTAGATGTCTAACGCTCACTTCAGACACGACTCTAAATACCGGAGTTAGAAAGATCCCATTGAAAAGATAGGATACGCAATTTACGTAAGGGGATCTGCGGTATGGAAAAGTCGCGGCTGAAAAGTGAGCGTTAGACCCTATTTTGAGTGACTCCAAATACCCGAGTTAGCCTAAAACCAGCGTTAGGAGCCTCTAACGCTGGTTTTCACGGCTAACGCCAAACTCCAAATCTAGGCCTATGTGTTTTACTACTTATGTATATATTTCACATACCATGTTCTTCACTTACAGGATAATTTACTTTTTATTGTAAATACATATTTCCATATATATCTATATGTACCTATACCTTTATATTTATTCCTATAGATATATAGGTATAAATATGTATTTAACATGAACAGTATCAGATATATATAGAAATATATATTTAATAAAAAAAATAAAAAATTATATATAAATATGAGTAACGCGCATCCGGGGGTCGCAAATTAGGACTGATATGTTCGATTCAGCGTACATGAAGAATTGTTATCTTCAATGCATGTTTTTGAAATATAAAATATAAAATATTTTACAAAATTAATACAAATTCATTTAAATTACTATACTTAATGTAAAAAAATATAGACCTATTATATGGATTATTTAGAATATTTTACAGTATGTATAAAAAATGTAAATAAAAAATATTTTTAAAAATATTTTATATGTTATATTTCAATAATGCCCAATGAACATAGCAATTCTTAATGTGCGCTAACCCGACCATGTTAGTCCTAAATTGTGAACCCCATCACACATATTTTGCATTCTTATGTTCTTCACATACACCTAGATTACAAGTTTTGTGCTACAGAGGGTGTGAAACGAACGCAACAAAAGTTGCGTTATTTCACCCTCCATAGCGCTGCCATTACAAGTTTTTAAAAAGCCACCTTGTGTGTGCGATATGGTGGCGATGAGCTTAATACCGTACAAAATCTGCACAAAATCCAATCCAATGAAAAGCTCCGTAACGCAACCCCATTGATGTCTATGGGGAAAAAAAGTTACATTTAAACCTAACACCCTAACATAAACCCCACATCTAAACAACCGTAATCTGCTGCCCCCAACATCGCTGACACCTACATAATGTTATTAACCCCTAATCTGCTGCTCCCGATATTGCTACCACAGAAATAAATTTATTAACCTCTAATCTGCCACTTGTGATATCGCCACCACTATAATAAAGTTATTAACCCCTATTCCCCTGCACCCCAACATCGCCCACACTATAATAAAGATATTAACCCCTATTCCGCCGCTCCCCGACATCGCCGCCACTAAAAAAAGTTATTAACCCCTAAACCTCTGGACTCCCACATCACTGTGAAATTATCCAAAATAAAAACAATTACACCTAATCTAATAGCTATTCAAATCAGCCAATAGAATTTCAGTAGCTCTCATCCTATTGGCTAATTTGAACAGCCAATAGGATTTCAGTAGCTCTCATCCTATTAGCTGATTTGAATTTCATTAATCAAATCAGCCAATAGGAATGCAAGGGACACCATTTTAAAAAAGGCTCCCTTGCATTGAAGAATCAGTATACGGCGGCGACCGTATGAAGAGGATGCTCCGCACCGGATGTCTTCAGGATGGACCCGCTCTGTGCCGCCGGGATGAAGATAGAAGATGGCACCGGGATGAGGATAGAAGATGCCATCTGGATGAAGATAGAAGACTCCGCCTGGATGAAGACTTCGCCACCTGGATGTCCGTACTTCAGAAACTGTAAGTGTATCGTTGGGGATTAGTGTTTGGTTTTTTTAAAACTTTTTTGGGGTGTTTTTTTTTAGATTAGGGTTTGGCCTTTCTTAAAAGAGCTGAATGCCCTTTCCAGGGCAAGAACAAAATCTGAATGCCCTTTTAAGGGCAATGCCCATACAAATGCCCTTCTCAAGGCAATAGGTAGCTTACGTTTTTGTTAAAGTTAGGTTTTCTATTTTGGGGGGTTGGTTGGGTGGTGGGTTTTACTGTTGGGGGGTCTTTTTATTTTTTTACAGGTAAAAGAGCTGATTTCTTTAGGGGCAATGCCCTATAAAAGGCCCTTTTAAGGGCTATTGGTAGTTTATTGTAGGCTAGGGTTTTTTATTTTGGGGGCTTTTAATTTTTATAGGGCTATCAGATTAGGTGTAATTGTTTTTATTTTGGATAATTTTGTTTGTTATTTTTCGTAATTTAGTGTTTGTTATATTTTGTAATTTAGTATTTTTTTATTTTTTGTAATTTAGTATTTTTTATTTTTTGTAATTGCAGATTTTTTTTTTTTAGTAGTGTTAGTTTTTTTTTAAAGTTAGGGGGTAGTTAGGTTTAGGGGTTAATAGTTTAATTTATTTTTTTGCGATGTGGGGGGCTGACGGTTTAGGGGTTAATAGGTTTATTTAGTGTTGGGCAGCGGAGGAAGAGGGGTTAATAAATTTTATTAATGGCTGTGATGTCGGGAGCGGCAAATTAGGGGTTAATATTTTATTATAGTGTTTACAATGCAGGAGGGCCTCGGTTAAGGGGTTAATAGGTAGTTTATGGGTGTTAGTGTACTTTGTAACACTTTAGTTATGAGTTTTGTGCAACAGTTTTGTTGCGTAAAACTCATAACTACTGCTCTTAGATTGCGAAATGAATCATGTCAGTATAGGCTGTAACTCAAGCATTTTAGCCTCACCGAAAACTTGTAATGGCAGCGCTATGGAAATCCCACTCAAAAACGTAATTTTTTTGAGTGCGGGACTGACATTGCGTTACAGGCTAAAATGCTTGCGGTACCGTTTTAATGCTGAAATTGCAATTTTTTCAGCGTTGAAACACGAACGCAAAACTCGTAATCTAGATGATAGAAAATAATGTAATTTCATTATGAAATATTTATATATATATATATATATATATATATATATATATATATATATACTGTTCATGTAAAATACACATCTATACCTATATATATATATATATATACTGTTCATGTAAAATACACATCTATACCTATATATATATATATACTGTTCATGTAAAATACACATCTATACCTATATATATATATATATATATATATACAGGTTTAGGTATAGATAAATATATGTATTTACCATAGAAAGTACATTATCCTGTAACTGAAAAACATTGGAATGTTAAATTTGTACAGTAAATTATTCAGTAAATCACAAAGACATAGATACCTATATATATATATATATATATATATATATATATATATATATATATATATATATATATATATATAATACATATATATATATATATATATATATATATATATAAACCAAAGAAAAATGCACTCACAGTACTTGTGTTATCAATAAGTAAAAAATGTATTGACGTTTCGAGGACTAGTACATCCCCTTCATTGGAATAAAGAAATATGCCAAATACCACTCTTATAAAGTGTATAAATGAATTAATCCAAACCTGCTGTGAACAAACAAATGAAACACGCAATGCTCCTAGTTGGAACGCACGCCATGCGTTCCACTGAACCAGAAGTGGTAACACTTCGGTTTCTATACATTCCATATTTGCACCCAGGTAGTTGACCCATATATATATATTTTTATATATATATATATATATATATATATATATATATATATATTAAAGTTGTTATGGTGCACTCTCACAAACCAATCTTCCAATTTCCTGTGTGCTAGAAATTCAATACAGTATAGGATAGTTCAATTAGCACTCACTGATTTGAAAGACTGTCTTTTTTGGAATAAAAATATACACTATATGATAAGTCCAGTGACTGCTGATTGAACTATTATATATATATATATATATATATATATATATATATATATATATATATAGTTGTGCTCATAAGTTTATTTACCCTGGCAGAATGTATCATTTCTTGGCCATTTTTCAGAGAATATGAATGATAACACAAACACTTTTCTTTCACTTTTCTTTCACATTGTATTGGCTGATCGGAACAGCCAATAGAATGCGAGCTCAATCTGATTGGCTGATTGGATCAGCCAATCGGATTGAACTTGATTCTGATTGGCTGATTCCATCAGCCAATCAGAAAATTCCTACCTTAATTCCGATTGGCTGATAGAATCCTATCAGCCAATCGGAATTCGAGGGACGCCATCTTGGATGACGTCCCTTAAAGGAACCGTCATTCGTCGTCTAGTCGTCGGAAGAAGAGGATGGATCCGCGCTGGAGGTCTTCAAGATGGAGCCGGTCGTCATCGGATGGAAGAACATAGAAGATGCCGCTTGGAGAAGATGTTTGCCGGTCCGGATGTCCTCTTCTTGCCGGATAGGAGGAAGACTTTGGACCCTCTTCTGGACTTCTTCAGTGGATGTCTAGCCCCCGCTTGGGTTGGATGAAGATCTTGGAGCCAGGACGGATCGGTGAACCTGGCATGGTGAAGACAAGGTAGGAAGATCATCAGGGGCTTAGTGTTAGGTTTATTTAAGGGGGGTTTGGGTTAGATTAGTGGTATGTGGGTGGTGGGTTGTAATGTTGGGGGGGGGGTATTGTATGTTTTCTTTTACAGGCAAAAGAGCTGAACTTCTTGGGGCATGCCCCGCAAAGGGCCCTGTTCAGGGCTGGTAAGGTAAAAGAGCTTGTAACTTTTTAAATTTAGAATAGGGTAGGGAATTTTTTATTTTGGGGGTCTTTGTTATTTTATTAGGGGGCTTAGAGTAGGTGTAATTAGTTTAAAATTGTTGTAATATTTTTCTTATGTTTGTAAATATTTTTTTATTTTCTGTAACTTAGTTCTTTTTTATTTTTTGTACTTTAGATAGTTTATTTAATTGTATTTATTTGTAGCAATTGTGTTTAATTAATTTATTGATAGTGTAGTGTTAGGTTAATTGTAGGTAATTGTAGGTAGTTTATTTAATTATTTTATTGATAGGGTAGTGTTAGGTTTAATTATATCTTAGGTTAGGATTTATTTTACAGGTAAATTTGTAATTATTTTAACTAGGTAACTATTAAATAGTTCTTAACTATTTAATAGCTATTGTACCTGGTTAAAATAAATACAAAGTTACCTGTAAAATAAATATTAATCCTAAAATAGCTATAATATAAATGTAATTTATATTGTAGCTATATTATGATTTATTTTACAGGTAAGTATTTAGCTTTAAATAGGAATCATTTATTTAATAAGAGTTAATTTATTTCGTTAGATAAAAATTATATTTAACTTAGGGGGGTGTTAGTGTTAGGGTTAGACTTAGCTTTAGGGGTTAATACATTTATTAGAATAGCGGTGAGCTCCGGTCGGCAGATTAGGGGTTAATAATTGAAGGTAGGTGTCGGCGATGTTAGGGAGGGCAGATTAGGGGTTAATACTATTTATGATAGGGTTAGTGAGGTGGATTAGGGGTTAATAACTTTATTATAGTAGCGCTCAGGTCCGCTCGGCAGATTAGGGGTTAATAAGTGTAGGTAGGTGTCGGCGACGTTGTGGGGGGCAGATTAGGGGTTAATAAATATAACATAGGGGTCGGTGATGTTAGGGGCAGAAGATTAGGGGTACATAGGGATAACGTAGGTGGCGGCGATTTGCGGTCAGAAGATTAGGGGTTAATTATTTTAAGTAGCTTGCGGCGACGTTGTGTGGGGCAAGTTAGGGGTTAATAAATATAATATAGGGGTCGGCGGGGTTAGGGGCAGCAGATTAGGGGTACATAAGTATAACGTAGGTGGCGGTCGGCAGATTAGGGGTTAAAAATTTTAATCGAGTGGCGGCGATGTGGGGGGACCTCGGTTTAGGGGTACATAGGTAGTTTATGGGTGTTAGTGTAGTTTAGGGTACAGTAGTTAAGAGCTTTATGAACCGGCGTTAGCCAGAAAGCTCTTAACTCCTGCTATTTTCAGGCGGCTGGAATCTTGTCGTTAGAGCTCTAACGCTCACTGCAGAAACGACTCTAAATACCGGCGTTAGAAAGATCCCATTGAAAAGATAGGCTACGCAAATGGCGTAGGGGGATCTGCGGTATGGAAAAGTCGCGGCTGTAAAGTGAGCGTTAGACCCTTTAATCACTGACTCCAAATACCAGCGGGCGGCCAAAACCAGCGTTAGGAGCCTCTAACGCTGGTTTTGACGACTACCGCCGAACTCTAAATCTAGGCCTTTGTGTTTAACTGTAATTTTCCTCTTACTCATTTACTGTACCCACACATATTATATACTGTTTTTCTCGCCATTAAATGGACTTTCTAAAGATATGATTATTTTCATCATATCTTATAATTTACTATAAAAAAAAATATAAAATATGAGGAAAAAATGAAAAAAATGCACTTTTTCTAACTTTGAGCCCCAAAATTTCTTACACATCTACAACCACCATAAAATACCAATTCTAAACAGTTTCTAAATTTTGTCCTGAGTTTATAAATACCCAATGTTTACATGTTCTTTGCATTTTTTGCAAGTTATAGGGCAATAAGTACAAGTAGCACTTTGCTATTTCAAAACCATGTTTTTTTCAAAATTGGCGATAGTTACATTGTAACACCAATATCTGTCATGAATCCCTGAATAACCCTTCAAATGTATATATTTTTTAAAAGAAGACAACCTAAGGTATTAAACTTGGGGTATTTTGACTTTTTTCATGCAACCATTTTACCACCAATCTATGCCAAAGTTTGGGGGGGGGGAAAATAATTTGATTTTTTGACAAAATAGCAATTTAAGAATATATTTACTGATAATATTAAGGGTTACTGCCAAATAACACCCTCATATGTCTTCAGCAGCATCTCCTGGGTACAGTGATACCACCCATGTATAGGTGTGTCGGGTTCTCGGGGGGCTAAAAGGCCTTAATTTTAGGAAGCGCATTCCAGTTTTTCAACTTGGAATTTTCACATCGGTCATCATGCACCCATGTCCTATTTGGGACATTTCTGAAGCTGGTCAAACCATATATTTTTGAAAAGTAGACACCCTAGGGTATTTCAAATGCTTGTATTTTAACACTTTCCATGCACTAATTCAACCACCAGTCTTTGTCAAACTTTTGGGTAGTCATTATTTTGTGTTATTTTTCACACACATTGTACTTTAGGCATGGATTCTCAGTTCCTGTTATGTGTTACAACCAAAAAAACCCTCAATATGTGTTCAACAACATCTCCTGAGTACAGTGATACCACCCATGTATAGGTGTGTCGGGTTCTCTGGGGGCTAAAAGGCCTTAATTTTAGGAAGCGCATTCCAGTTTTTCAACTTGGAATTTTCACATCGGTCATCATGCACCCATGTCCTATTTGGGACATTTCTGAAGCTGGTCAATGGAATTTACCCCCATCAAACCATATATTTTTGAAAAGTAGACACCCTAGGGTATTTCAAATGCTTGTATTTTAACACTTTCCATGCACTAATTCAACCACCAGTCTTTGTCAAACTTTTGGGTAGTCATTATTTTGTGTTATTTTTCACACACATTGTACTTTAGGCATGGATTCTCAGTTCCTGTTATGTGTTACTGCCAAAAAACACCTCAATATGTGTTCAACAACATCTCCTGAGTACAGTGATACCACCCATGTATAGGTGTGTCGGGTTCTCTGGGGGCTAAAAGGCCTTAATTTTAGGAAGCGCATTCCAGTTTTTCAACTTGGAATTTTCACATCGGTCATCATGCACCCATGTCCTATTTGGGACATTTCTGAAGCTGGTCAATGGAATTTACCCCCATCAAACCATATATTTTTGAAAAGTAGACACCCTAGGGTATTTCAAATGCTTGTATTTTAACACTTTCCATGCACTAATTCAACCACCAGTCTTTGTCAAACTTTTGGGTAGTGATTATTTTGTGTTATTTTTCACACACATTGTACTTTAGGCATGGATTCTCAGTTCCTGTTATGTGTTACTGCCAAAAAACACCTCAATATGTGTTCAACAACATCTCCTGAGTACAGTGATACCACCCATGTATAGGTGTGTCGGGTTCTCTGGGGGCTAAAAGGCCTTAATTTTAGGAAGCGCATTCCAGTTTTTCAACTTGGAATTTTCACATCGGTCATCATGCACCCATGTCCTATTAGGGACATTTCTGAAGCTGGCCAATGGAATTTACCCCCATCAAACCATATATTTTTGAAAAGTAGACACCCTAGGGTATTTCAAATGCTGGTATTTTAACACTTTCCATGCACTAATTCAACCACCAGTCTTTGTCAAACTTTTGGGTAGTCATTTTTTTGTGTTATTTTTCACACACGTATTTTAGGCATGGATTCTCAGTTCCTGTTATGTGTTACTGCCAAAAAGCACCTCAATATGTGTTCAACAACATCTCCTGAGTACAGTGATACCACCTATGTATAGGTGTGTTGGTTTCTCTGGGGGCTAGAAGGCCTTATTTTTAGGAAGCGCATTCCAGTTTTTCAATTTGGAATTTTCACATCGGTCATCATGCACCCATGTCCTATTTGGGACATTTCTGAAGCCGGTCAATGAAATTTACCCCCATAAAACCATATATTTTTGAGAAGTAGACCCCCTAGGGTATTTGAAATGCTGGTATTTTCACACTTTCCATGAACTTATTTAACCACCAGTCTTTGTCAAACTTTTGGGTAGTCATTTTTTTGTGTTATTTTTCACACACATTGTACTTTAGGCATGGATTCCCAGTTCCTGTTATGTGTTACTGCCAAAAAACACCTCAATATGTGTTCAACAACATCTCCTGAGTACAGTGATACCACCCATGTATAGGTGTGTTGGGTTCTCTGGGGGCTAGAAGGCCTTATTTTTAGGAAGCGCATTCCATTTTTTACACTTCCCCTTTTCACATCCCATGCACCCATGTTCTATTTAAGACATTTCTGAAGCCGGCCAATGTAATTTATTTTTGAAAAGTAGACATCCTAGGGTATTTCAAATGCAGGTGTTTTAACACTTTCCATACACTAATTCAACCACTAGTCTTTGTCAAACTATTGGGCATTCATTTCTTTGTGTTATTTTTCACATACATTGTACTTTAGACATGGATTCACAGCTCCTGTTATGTGTTACTACCAAAGAAGACACCAATATGTGGTCACCAACATCTCCTGAGTTCAGTGATACCACCTATGCATAGGTTTGGTGGCTTGTTTGGGCGGTGCAATGCCAAATGTCTGACATGTGTTTGTGATTTTTTTTCACATTTAACATATTTTCTTTGCCTATTGTCTTTTTTGGGGGTCTTTTAACATACCCCAATTTATTTGTTTTCCATAAATGTGATTATATTTAAAAAGTTGACCCCCCAAGGTATTATACATGGAGTGGTTTGATGACTTTGATGCAACCGTTTTAGCCCAAAAAATTGGAGAAAGTATATGGTGGTAATTTTTCAATTTTCATTGTTACAGACACATTGCTTTTTTACTATGATTTAGGAGAGACTGTTGTAAGTTATTGCAAAAGGATACTTCAGGTTGTTTTCTGCAAGGCACCCTGAGTACACCTATGCCTCCCATGCATAGGTTTGCCAGGATTTTGGGAAGGTTATGTTACATGATTTTAGTTATTAAAAATTAGAGTATTTCTTCTGATAGGCCTATCTTTAGTTTGGGGCCTATCACATACCCCACTTTTATTTATTGCATTCAAAGTGTATATTTTTTAAATGTTGACACCCCAAGGTATTGTATATGGTGTGCTTTGATGCCTTTGAAGCAACCGTTTTAGCCCAAAAAATTGGAGAAAGTATATGGTGGTAATTTTTCAATTTTCATTTTTACAGACACATTGCTTTTTGACTATGATTTAGGAGAGATTGTTGTAAGTTATTGCAAAAGAATACTTCAGGTTGTTTTCTGCAAGGCACCCTGAGTACACCTATGCCCCCCATGCATAGGTTTGCCAGGATTTTGGGAAGGTTATGTTACAATTTTATGACTTGTGATTTTAGTTATTAAAAATGAGAGTATTTCTTCTGATAGGCCTATCTTTAGTTTGGGGCCTATCGCATACCCCACTTTTATTTATTGCATTCAAAGTGTATATTTTTTAAATGTTGACACCCCAAGGTATTGTATATGGTGTGCTTTGATGCCTTTGAAGCAACCGTTTTAGCCCAAAAAATTGGAGAAAGTGTATGGTGGTAATTTTTCAATTTTCATTTTTACAGACACATTGCTTTTTGACTATAATTTAGGAGAGACTGTTGTAAGTTATTACAAAAACATACTTCAGGTTGTTTTCTGCAAGGCACCCTGAGAACACCTATATCCCCCATGCATAGGTTTTACAGGGGTTTTGGTTAAAAAAAAACAGGCCCAATTTTAGAAAAAAATAGAGTAGTGAAATGTAAAAATCTGGCACAGTAAAAGTAAAAAAACCAAAAAAACATCTAACTGTAAACATAACCAAAAATATATATATATATATGTAACAGCAAATGTATTTATTTTTTTAAAAATTGACCATTGTATGGTACCGCTTGAAGCAGTCCCCAATGCAGAGTGCAGGCTGTCCAGGGCAATCAGGACAGTAATATATGGTGTCCCTTCTCTTCCCCCTCTTGGTACAGACTCTGCATTTTTTTTGTGGTTTCTGCTTTGTGGCAGTAGGGGGGGATTTTAAAAATAAAATGGGTAGCCCCAACTCTGCTCTCTCCCATCACCGCCCGGGGAGCAGGTGCATCATGGTACACAATCCCCGTAATAATCTGGAGCTGAAACTGTAAAAAAGTCTTTTTAACTCTGGGGTTTGCTTTTTTGAACAACAAAAAAGCGTTGTGGGTTGCAATCTGCATTAGGTAAATTGCAACCTTTTTGTACCAGGCCCTTGTCTTCCGCATAATTAGGTATGGCTGCAGCAGCTGATCAGCCAGATCAACCCCACCCATATGCCGGTTATAAGACTTGATGCACACTGGCTTCCTTATGATCTCAGCTCTGCCACGTACAGAAACCGCCACCGTCCTCTCTGTGTGGATGGTGGTAAGAAGGTATACATCCTTCTTGTCTCTGTACTTCAGTGCCAACAGCTCCTCTTGGCGCAGAGCTGAGGTCTCCCCCCTTCGTAGCCGGGTGCGTACAAGCTGTCCTGGGAAACCTGCGCGGTTCTTTTTAATTGTACCGCAAGCTACTGTATCAAAGCAATACAGTAGCTTGAACAAAAGGACACTTGTATAAAAATTGTCTAAGTACAAGTGATACCCTTTGTTCATTAGGGGTAATATCAGGTCCCAGACAATCTTGCCAGTGGTTCCCATATGTTCTGGGCAACCTGGAGGGTCAAGGTGGCTATCCTTTCCCTCATACACCCAGAAGGCCTGAGTATACCCAGTCTCGCTGTCACAGAGCTTATACACCTTTACCCCATATCTGGAGCGTTTGGAAGGAATATACTGCTTGAATCCCAGCCTTCCCTTATACTTCATTAGGGATTCATCAACGCATATATTCCTTCCAGGTGTATAAGCCTCTGCAAACCTGGCAG